>NC_138775.1:66008711-66108201 GCF_965119305.1 Pelophylax lessonae
GGTGCCGGTCAGGGCATGTGTGCATATGCATTTATACTCTACTACAATATTGTTTTTCATTTTCAGAATTTTGATGTACTGCTACTCATACCATCCCACATTCCACATTTGAGACTCACATGGCCTTCTCCTACATGCTTGTGCTATTGTTTGCACTCCCTCAGTTTCTGATATGGATGCATTCATACCCCCTTCAGTCCCAAGCATTACTGTTAAATATCTTGAGCTGGCCTTGCAAGGTAACTTTGAGAAGGGGATTTCTTACATCTGGGGGGATTTCCCCTTCTCCTTTCCCCTCTTTACTATCCTCTCTAATAGATATACTAACTTTGCTGACCATCCTATTATATTGTTATTTATCATTTATAGATACAATTAATCGCTCCTGCCCCTGAAGAAGTGGGTTGTATCCCACGATATGCGTCGGGCTTATTAGGATGCAAATTATATCGTCATATACTGGCTTTCACTACAATTGTTGTCTATTGCATTTTATATATTTACAATCATCAGGACCTGCATGTGCCCAGCTTTTGCTATTCTATTTGATGTCCATGTAATATTATTTGTCTATTTTATGTATTTGTCAATATGTATACTTTGTGGATACTTTTGAATAAACAATTGGTTTTATATTATTCCTTTTGTTGTTAATGAATCTAGGTTTCCAGGTTTCATTGTACCCATGGCCAGTTGTCCCCCTCATTTAAAGTCCCAACTCTTTTTTCTTTTCCCATAGCATTGCATGTATATGCATTAGTGGGTGATAGTGTAAAACACAAAGGGGTACTACCTAAGCTGTTTAAAGTTGTAGTATACTCCGCTTTTTAATTTTTACCTACAGGTAAGCCTATAATAAGGCTTACCTGTAGGTAAAATTAATATCTCCTAAACCTGCACGGTTTAGGAGACATTCACCCTGCATGCAGCCGCTGACACCAGTGGCGCATGCGCTCTGAAGGTCCGGCGTATCTTGCCGGACCTTCAGAGCTCCTTGCCGGCTCCTTGTCGGAAAGTGAACTCCTGCACATGGTTTTTGAATAAGTGATTAAGATTTTTTGGGTATACAATTAGGTATAGATATTTTACTACACTTTTATATTAGGAAAGGGATATTTACCCCTGCAACCCCTGGTGTGACCGCACCTTCTCTCACATCTGTTCACATATATTTATTCTGGCCCAAGCCAGAAGGCTAGATGCTGCAGTCACTAGAATAGGTTTGCAAGGGATTGGTGCTGTGTCTAGGTATTTCGTTGTATTAGGTTGTTATTGCCCTAATGTATGCTGACATCTAGTGGTGATTTTGGGCCACCACAACTTGTTTACTTTGTTATTTGGTATCTCCCTCTGCCTTCCTCTCCTGTTAAGTGCAAATTAGTTCTGTTCTAGCTAGAACCTTCCTGTTTTTCCATATTTCCTCAGTCAATAATAGTTCCTCACAGAGGCAGGGTTTAGGAAAGTCATTGCCCTCTTAAACTTCAAAAGACTGGAAAAAGATCCTCAAGTAAAACTGTGTTGGATTCAACTTCTTGTTGAAGAATTAAGCTGCTAGTGGATGGTGCCAAATCAACAGGTGACCATACTGTCTTGACAGACTAAGTCTAAAAAGGTATGTTAATGCATAAAACAGAATTTTAAAAAGAAAACTGACTATTTTGTAGAAATAATCTATCCTTTTTGCTTTCAAGCCAAGCACCCTTTTGCTTTCCATAATGTAAACTAGTCCAAGCCAAAACCTTTGCTTGTTATTGTCCGTGAACAAAAAAAGAATGAGTGTGTAATATTTTATTAATGCTGGCAATGGAATTTACCCAATTATTTGCTGAATAGACTAATGCCACTGGAATAAATCCTTTCTATATTTATTCACTTTTCCACAGTGTCACATAAATTAGTATTTTTATAATTTTTAAACCCATAATCCCCTCTGTTCCCGTTCACAGTAAATCAACAACAAATGTCGCTCCTTGTGAAAAACCACATTGCAACAGCACATTGCTGCCATTGAGAATGTATACCATTGATTTGTCCGTCTGGTTGAGCTTTTTAAAAATTGTTATTTTTCGAAGTCCTTGTAAATAAAGGAATGTATTACTAGAAAGTTGTGTTCAGCTGTGAAATTCTTCATACGTTGTAATGAAGCTGCCACTAATGAGAAGGTTTCCAATGTGTGCAAGGTGGACTGTGATATTAAAGCATGCACATTTTCCTGACCTTTCAAAGAATGCAAATATTTATACCACGCTTTTACAGATCTATAAGAATCTTGTTACATGCAGTTGAAAAGCCGACACATTTTGGCAACCGCTCCTGTCTATAAACAGAGCTGTAGTTTCTGTTCCTGTTGGCACAGGGTCACCTGACAGCGCTATATTTGTAAAGCCCCAATGATTTCCTTGAGCAGAGGCACATGCCAAAGACTGTACTAAGGTTATTAATATATTACTATGTACAAAGATTCAGAGTGACCAAAGATATCAAAGAAAATTTGTCACTAGAAAAATAGCTCTTGGACATGAAGCAGTTCACTAATTAACTCAATTAACATATTTTTATTAAGTCCGCTGGTGCCCAGATTAATTTAAAAGTGTGAATTGCGCTGTTGGTGATCACCTAACTTTACTGCTTTCTTGAGCCATTTTGTCTATCATATTACCATACTGACATTTTCACTTCTCCTCCATCTTGCTAAATATTGGGTTATTTTCAAAACAAAACTATTTTTTATGTATAGACCATCCCCTGCTCTCATTAAAAAAGCCCTCACACTCATTCTTATTAAATAACTATCCCTTCAAACATGATTTTTTTTCCTTCAGGATGTCTGGATGACCTCACTGGTGCTTCCTCTTGTTCTTCAGCAATGGGGGGGGGGGGGGGGGTTCACACAGTGGCATGTAAGCACGTCCCAGTTCATAAGTAATGTTAGCTAAGGCCAGCATGATAATGACAACCTGAGCTCACAGGAAGTGGGTTGCGTTGAAGTGGTTGTAAACCTCAGAAATACACTATATTGTCTAAAAAGTATTGAGACACCTGCCTTTACAAGCACATGGACCTTAGTCTTAGTCCGTAGGGTTCAATATTGAGTTGGCCCACCCTTTGCAGCTATAACAGCTTCAACTCTTCTGGGAAGGCTGATCACAAGATTTAGGAGTGTGTCTATCGGAATGTTTGACCATTCTTTTAGAAGCATATTTGTGAGGTCAGGCACTGATGTCTCCATGCTAATTCATCTCAAAGGTGTTTTATTAGGTTGAGGTCAGGACTTTGGGCAGGCCAGTCAAGTTCCTCCACCCCAAACTCACTCATCCATGTCTATATGAATCTTGCTTTGTGCACTGGTCCAAATCATTTGGTGAAGAGTGGATTATGGTGTGGAGTTGTTTCTCGGGTTTGGGCTTGGCCCCTTAGTTCCAGTGAATGGAACTCTTAAGGTGTCAGCATACCCAGACATTTTGGACAGTTTCATGCTCCCAACTTTACGGGAATAGCTTGGGATGGCGACTTCCTGTTCCAACATGACTGCACACTAGTATAAATAAAAATAGTGATAAAAAAGCACTTGTTGGTTTAAAATATAATTTTTTATGTAATAATTTTTTATGATTCTTGTAACTGGGGGTAAGAGAGGAGTGTGTATTTTGCCTTTATACTTTGTCTCTGTTTCTCATCTTAGAAAGTCAAAATATATACCAGTATATAATTTTATATTTACAGTATACAAACATTTCAAAACAATTTTCAGTTAGGTCAAAAAGAAAAACTAGTGGGTTTGCGGTCAATTTTATTTTAGCCTTTTCTTGGTCATTTATACAAACAATTAAATTATTAAAAGACAGCAAGACGGTTAAATACTCTATAAACTCTGAATTTTACCAATGGAATTTTAAAACAATGTGCACCAATGTAACTAGTGTCACAGAGCATTGTACGCTTTCTACAGAGAGTGCACAGCAGAAGTTATTTGCCTTCATACTCTCTTTCTTTGATTAAAATGGTCTGTGTCCAAGCAGACAGTAAGAGAGAGTAAAAAGAAGAACTCTGCAGAATTTACTGGTACACATGAGATGACATATATACAGTATCCCACAAAAGTGTGTACACCCCTCACATTTTTGTAAATATTTTGTTATATTATTTCCTGTAACAATACTGAAGAAATGGCACTTTGCTACAATGTAAAGTAGTGGTGTACAGCTTGTATAACAGTGTGAATTTGCTGTCCCCTCAAAATAACTCAACACACAGCCATTAATGTCTAAATCGCTGGCAAAAAAATTAGTACACCCCTAAGTGAAAATGTTTAAATTGAGCCCAAAGTGTTAATATTTTGTGTGGCCATCATTTTTTTTCCAGCACTGCCTTAACCCTCCTGAGCATGGAGTTCACCAGAGCTTCACAGGTTGCCACTGGAGTCCTCTTCCACTCCCCCATGATGACATCATGGAGCTGAGGATGCCCCACAAATGCTCAATAGTGTTTAGGTCTGGAGACATGCTTGGCCAGCCTATCATCTTTACCCTCAGCTTCTTTAACAAGGCAGTGGTCATCTTGGAGGTGTGTTTGGGGTTGTTATCCTGTTGGAATACTGCCCTTTAGCCCAGTCCCTGAAGGGAGAGGATAATGCTCTGCTTCAGTATATCACAGTACATGTTGGCATTCATGGTTCCCTCAATGAACTGTAGCCTCCCAGTGCCGGCAGCACTTACGCAGCCCCAGACTATGACACTCCCACCACCATGCTTCACTGTAGACAAGACACACTCGTCTTTGTACTCCTCACCTAGTTGCCGCCACACATGCTTGACACCAGCGGAACCAAATAAGTTTATCTTGGTCTCATCAGACCACAGGACATGGTTCCAGTAATCCATGTCCTTAGTCTGCTTGTCTTCAGCAAACTGTTTGCGGGCTTTCTTGTGTATCATCTTTAGAAGAGGCTTCCTTCTGGGACGACAGCCATGCAGACCAATTTGATGCAGTGTACGGCATATGGTCTGAGCACTGACAGGCTGACTCCCCACCCCTTTAACCTCTGCAGCAATGCCAGCAGCACTCATACGTCTATTTCCCAAAGACAACCTCTGGATATGACGCTGACCATGGCGAGGCCTGTTCTGAGTGGAACCTGTCCTGTTAAAGCGAAGTTCCACCTAAAAAAAAAAAAAAACATAAAAATACCCCCGGGACAGTCAGGGCTAGTGCATTCCACAATGGATAGCCTCTGAACTGTCCCGGGTTGCACTTACCTGCAAGAAGAAATACTTACCTTGAAAATTTCTTCTCCAGCGCTGCCATCTCAGGTGTGGCCAGCTTGAAGCCAGCGCAATCCTCTTCTGCGTCCTCTTCCGTCCTCTTCGGTCCCACGATGCACTGCGCCGGCCCGCCATCACTTCCGGGGCTGCAGCGTCATCCCTGCACAGCTTCTGGGCATGCCCAGAAGCTGTTTAGCAAGGTATGACGGCGCCTGCACCGGAACTGACATCGGGGCCGGTGCAGGCGCATTGATCCCTGGGAGCGATGGCGTTCAGCTCCCAGGAATCATTGCAAGCCAGGAAGTGACGACTCGCCGTGGCCGCCGAGGGGAGGAAGAGGAAGTAAGGTAAGTATATTATCTTCTAAACAAGGTAAGTAAAAAAAAAAAAATCGCGATTATCCATTTGTTTTTCATGTGACCCGGAGCAAGAAGATGGACGGAACTTTCATTTTAGGGTGGAACTCCACTTTAAGACGCTGTATGGTATTGGCCATCGTGCTGCAGCTCAGTTTCAGGGTCTTGGCAATCTTCTTCTAGCCTAGGCCATCTTTATGTAGCGCAGCAATTCTCTTTTTCAGATCCTTTAGAGAGTTCTTTGCCATGAGGTGCCATGTTGCACTTCCAGTGACCAGCATGAGAGAGTGAGAGCGATAACACCATATTTAACACACCTGTTCCCCATTCTCACCTGAGACCTTGTAACACTAATCAGTCACATGACACAAGGAAGTATTATTGAGCACCAGACTATGGTGTGAATCGCATCAGCTGTTATTGCTGCTGTACTTGATCTCCACATTGCTGTATATGTTTTTTTTTTATACACAATAAAGGTGTTGCATCTGGAGTGAGGCCATCCAGGACTTTTTTGTTTTACTTGCTACAGAAGGCAGAGCCAGCACCCAGACTTGCAGGGCGGAGGTGTATATTGGAGAGAGGACACCTGGAGCAGTATCTATTCAATTGTTTTCTAGAGGGAAAATAGCTAATTGGGCCCAATTTGGACATTTTCATGTACACACTTTTGTTGCCAGTAATTTAGACATTAATGACTGTGTGGGGTTCTTTTGAGGGGACAGCAAATATACAGTATTATACAAGCTGTACACTCACTACTTTATATTGTAGCAAAGTGTAATTTCTTCAGTGTCGTCACATGAAAAGATATAATAAAATATTTACAAAAATGTAAGTGGTGTACTCACTTTTGTGAGATACTGTAATTTATAAAGTTCCTATTCAGTTTTATTATTTTAAAATCATATCTTAAAATATTTTTTATTGCCTGGTTAACAATATCTTCTCACAATTTCCAATGAAATAATGGTTACACAATTATGATATATATACACAAAATACACAATTTATGCTATTTTAGATCTCAAAAGTCTATGCATTTCTCATACTTAGCTTCTTCAGGACCAAGCAAGGATCCAAAGGAGAGATATTGAACTTAGCTAGTAGAAAACAACTCATTAACTGAAAAAATCTATGCATTTCTAAAGTTCATGTCAAAAAATTATCTTCATCCACCTACCAATGTGCATAACTGTCACTGAGGCAAGCAATGGAGGCAGCCAGAGGTGGAACACACTTCTGGGGAGGAGACTGGGACAAGTAGGGCAATTCGGACCCCCCCACAGCTTATGGGGCCCCAAATACAGATACTCAGCTTAATACATATAAGTAAGAGAGAGGGGACATGATGAGTCATTCCCTTAACTTATATACAGTATGTAGTTATGTGGTAAAATGAGACATTGAGCTTGTGGGGAGGTGCAGCATGGTGCAGCAGTAGTAAACACTCAAAATCCAGTTGCAGAGAGCAGAACTTGTAAAAATCTTAAAGTTTATTAATGAACAAGGCACCCAACTGGGAATACTCAGAAAATGTAACATCGGTGTAAAGAAGAGCAGTTCTTGGATGTGCTGACAGCGTCTGTCTTGTGGGGCGGAATGTGGCCTGGCCAGTCTGTACCAAAATGGGGATATCTCCAGGAAAGATGGTGTGTCCCTATCCTTTCAAAACTGTAGAAAAGAGGTATGGCACAGTGTGGTGTACATATTAAGAAATGCTGCATGAATTACTGGCAAGAGAGTATCAAGATAAACCATAGAATTTTAATAATGCAAGTTAAAAAGTTTATTTCTACAGTTTTGACAGTTTGAACATCATCCCATGTTAGGGATTTGGCAGCATGGGTGTAACATCTATTTTTGGTCTTATCCACAATATTATAGCCATTTTGGATATATGACCTCTCAGCAATCTGTCCAAAGGATTAGCGCCTGGACCATTTTTTGTTGGAATTGTCCCTATCCTTTCCCTACTTGTCTGAAACCTCTCACTACCACTAGTCACTGTCTCTACCAGATGGGAGACCTGTCCCTACACTACCCAAAAGTGAAATGTGCACCAAGCCTGGGAGCCAAGGCCTAAAACAGGCTCTGCCCGACCCAAGATGGCTGCCAGAGTCACATGGATTGGTGGTATCCAATGGAATAGCTTACCCAGTGACCCAGAAAATCATAGAGGAACCACGTTTCTCTTGACTTCCTCTCCATCTGAAATGCCGCTGCAGTCGAGCTCCACCTACAGTGGAGAAAATAGGCTGCACCTGCCTACAAGCTTTATAAACAGAAGGTTTTTGTTTTGCAACAAGCAGCTAGAAATAAACTTGCAACATGCAAAAAGAAGCCTGAAGCTCCCACGTGTGGCTAGAAACATAAATATGAGATAGTGATATGCAGTATTTGAAATTCACTAGTACAAGAAAATACACATTATTTAAAGAAATGTTTTTCTGTAGGCTTGCAAATGCTAGAAAAAGAGTTAAAATATCTACACAGCATGGTATATTCTATTTGAGGTCCCTTTTACACCTATGCGAAGCAGTAATGTGCACTAAATTGTTTGTTGTACAGTTCATTACAGCAACATACTAACACAATGCACCTGTACTGCAGGACACCACGAGGCAGGACACAGGGAATGTGGGCATAGTTTTCTGCATTTATTTTAAAAGTGGAAAACCTTCAAAAATCTGCAAAAAAAATATATGAAAATATAACACATCATCCATTCAAACAGTGAATATCACAAAAAATATTTTTAGGTTAACTTTACAATGACAACTGAAAATAGGTGCCCTCCAGAAATACAAAACAATCTACCTGTAATCATGTAAAATCCTCTAATATATGCTCTTTAGTCATAGCCTTTGCCTTTGAAAGAAAGCTCTTCAATTATGGATGCAGAAATTGGCTCTGTCTTGATTTGACTGTTTACCGATCATATTTTTGGCTCCACTCCTCTTACCGGAAGGAGCCCGGCATGAAATTAACTTGAATTTCTGAGACACAAGTATTTTGGCTCACATGCCTTCTTTTTTTTTTTTTTTTTGAAAACTGATTTTATTAGATTAAACTGGCCCAATTTTTGGCAGCAAAAGAGCTAAAAAAAAAAAGAAGCGGAAAAAGCTTTAGAAAATTAAATAAAATTTGCAGGAGGTCATTCATACTGGTTAGGTGGGGTAATTTTGTAGAACCCTCACATTTGATAACAGCCATGTGTACTTGTCAAAGACATAGTCACTTAAAGTGTATGTATGTCCACAATTTCTATTTACATTTTATATAGAGCAGAGAAAGGTAACAAATAGAAGAGATGAATCTACGTGGTGGGGGACACCGATAGCAAAAAGGGGCAAAGAAACAGTATGGAATATCATTGGACAGAACTCTTCAAATAACTTATTGGACGAAGTTCTGATCAGGATTCTCTTACTGGTCAGGAGTACAGGCCATGGGAAACAGCCTTCAAAAATATAATATAAAATTTGCAGGAGGTCATATATACTGGTTAGATGCAGTCATTTTCTAGAGCTCGTATATTTGACACCAGCCTTGTGTATTTATCAAAAGCTTAGTAATTAGAAATGTATGTATGGGCACATTTTTCATTTTTAGTTTTATTTAGAGCAGGGAAGAGTAAAACTGTTGTCAGTATATTTTTCAAAGTGTGTATCCCATTGAGGAAAATTTCCTTCACTTTCTGTCCCAGAAACTCAACAGAAAGTAAGAGGAAATCCCACTAGAGCAGGCAGTGAAATTGGAATATATACCCTCCTTGGCTAATTTGATGACAACTGCATGGCTTTGAATTTCCCATCAATATCTGTCTCATGACAATGGCCACAGGGACAAATAGAAGGGGTGAATTTACATGGTCGGAACACAGGACACAGATGACAAACAAAAAAAAACCCAACCGGGGTCCTAATCCTTGCCTTCTCCTTCCAAGACATTAAAACATTTTGGCTGTACGTGCACTTTAACCATTTGGTGACTGCAATATAGCCAAAAGATGGCTACAGCGTGGGCTTAAAATGCTGGGAGGGCGTAAATGGAAGTCCTCCCGTTCTCGCCCTGCCCATGTGCCCGTGGGGGGGGGGGGGGTGCGCGCTCTGTGATCCTTGGGACTCGGCTGATCGCAGAGCAGGGTAAAGGGCCAATCACAGCAGGCCCTTTACCACGTGATCAGCTGTCAGCCAATGACAGCTGATCATGGAAGTAAACATAAGTCGGTTACCGGCTTGTTTTTTTCGATATGCTGTCAGAAAGCTTTAAAGCAGCTTTTGTTAGAGAAACATCGGTTCCCTTAGTGCCCACCAGTGCTGCTAATCAGTGTCCACCAGTGCCATCTATCTGTGCCCATCAGTGCCACCTATCAGGGCCCATCAGTGCTTATCAGTGCCTCATTATCAGTGTCACATTATCAGTGCTGCCTATCAGTGCCCATCAGTGCTGCCTATCAGTGCCCACCAGTACCACCTATCAGTGCCCATCAGTTCTGCCTATCAGTACCACCTCTATGTGTAGCCTATCTGTACCCCTCAGTGCAGCCTTATCAGTGCCTCCTGATCAGTGCCCACCAGTGCCTCCTCATCATTGCCCATCATTACCCTCTCTCAGTGCCCTTCAGTGCCACCTTATCAGTGCCCATCAGTGTAGCCTATCAGTTCCCATCAGTGCAGCCCATCAGTGCCACCTCATCAGTGCCCATCAGTGAAGGAGAAAAATGACCTGTTTGCAAAATTTTATAACAAAAAATGAAAAACATTTTCGTTTTTTTGAACATTTTCATTCTTTTCTTGTTTGTTTAGCAAAAAATAAAAAACCCAGTGGTAATTAAATACCACCAAAAGTAAGCTCTATTTGTGTGAAAAAAAATGATAAAAATTTAATTTGGGTACAGTGTTGCATGACCGCGCATGAGAGCGCTGAAAGCTGTAAATTGGCCTGGGCATAAAGAGGGTATAAGTGCCCAGTAAGCAAGTGATTAATTGATCATTAGCATAGATACTATCCTATGAGACATAATAGGCCTGGTTTATATACAGAATCCATATATGCTATTTAGGTAGTGATAAAAATATTACAAATTACAATTTACGAAAAATATAACAAAAAGACTTGGTAAATCTCTGAACCAAGAGATGTCAGGGGAATCCCTTGATTCATCGTGCTGGCTGTACTATTGACATCAGTGCCACTACTTTAGTCACACAGCCAGTTATAAACATTTTTAGCAATGTGAGTACCATATTTAGACCTCCCCCCCTTAACTACCACCAAAGTAAATATGTACACCGTTGAATCATTACTTAAGCCCATAGGGGTGAAGCACATTGGAGGGAGGAGCAAAGTATTGCAACTTTAAATGAGTAAAGATAACTGTGATTGGGTTTGGTATGTGGCTGATATACTGTATTTATTTACTTGAAGTAGGGGGAGGGGCAGAGAATATGTGTGCCTCGAGGAGGGTCAATACTTTTATGCAAGATTTGTACAAATATTAAAATCGTTGTAAACCCTCACATATACCCATTAAAGTGACTAGCCTTAGATGCTACACAGAGATGAAACAACGCCTCCTACATAAGTTGTACCTTTTTACCTGCAACTCTTTCTTCTCTTCAGCCTCCTAAATCACTGTATTACACAGTAATATTACACAGTATTTCTGAGCTACAGAAAGCAGGGGGCAGGGATCTAATGTCACACATTGCACAGGTTGCCGAGTGTAATCTGAGACCTGAATAGAGGGAAAGGACACATACCTTTCTAAACAGTTTCATAGGGAAACATACACAGATGAGGCTGTCAATCTAGTGTAGTGTGCTGAAGGGGGGGGGGGGGGTGGTCTGGTGTCAGCATAGACTACCAGAAGTGACTCATGCAGATAGCAGAGGAGAAAGCAGATCTTGGAGAAATCCCACTTGGTGCTTTGGATTGAAGCAAGTGCATTCTATAGAAGGATATGCTTTGTTCATTTTTCATTTCAGAGGTTTTCAACTACTTTAACCACTTGCCGACCAGTCACGTTGACTGTACTGCGGCAAAGTGGCTCGTTATAGTCTGGCGACGTAGACCTACATTACCAGACATTCCCCTCTCTCGGCGGCGCGCGCGCTGCCGGAGGCTCGCACCCGCTGTATTCAGTTACAGCGGGAGTCGGGCCAGGGGAGGAGCGGCGGTGATCACCGCTGCTCTTACCCGATCGTCGGGGATCTAGTGTGGAAATCCACCCGCTTGTGTAAACAAAGTGGGCAGATCTCCTAAGTGAGAGGCAGGGTCAGATTGCAGGGTTCAGCATAGCTGAACCTGCGATCTGTCCCTGTGTCACTCAGTCACCTCCCCCCACACATGTCAGTAAGTACCAGGCATACATTAACCCCTTCCTCTCCAATAAAAATTAACCCCTTCCCTGCCAGTGTCATTTTTACAGTAACAGTACATATCAATAGCACTGATTACTGTAGTAATGTCACTGGTACCCCCAAAAGTGTCAAAAATGTCAGTCAAGGCTCTGATCTGTCCGCCGCAATGTCGCAGTCCCGCAAAAAAAAATCGCAGATCGCCGCCATTACTCGTTAAAAAAAAAAACACCAAAAATGACAGAAATCTTTCCCTTAGTTAGTAAATGCAATAACTTTTGCGCAAACCAATCAAAATACGCTTATTGCAATTTTTTTTTCCAAAAATATGTAGCAGAAAACAAATTGGCCTATAATGATAAAAACATTTGATTTTTACATTTTTTGGGGGAGAATTTCATATAAAAATTTTTTAAAAATATTGTTATTTTTTCAAAATTGTCGCTCTTTTTTTTTTGTTTAGAGCACAAAAAGTAAAAATCGCACAGGTGATCAAATACCACCAAAAGAAAGCTCTATTTGTGGGAAAAAAGGGACATAAATTTAATTTGGGTACAGCGTTGCACGACCGCGCAATTGTCCATTAGAGTAACGCAGTGCCGAATCGCAAGATATGGCCTGGTCAGGAATGGGGTAAAACCTTCTGGTCATAAAGCAGTTAAAAATAAGCTCATTGAGAATTTTTTTGTCAAATACATGTAGCTAAATACATTTTGGCCTAAATATATTACAAAAATTGAATATATTGGATATTTTTTAACTGTCAAAGTAGAAAAATATTGTTATTTTTTCAAAATTGTCGCTTTTTTTAATTAATATTGCAAAAAATGAAAATCGCACAGGTGATCAAATACCACCAAAAGAAAACTCTGTTTGTGGGAAAAAAAGGACGTAAATTTAGTTTGGGTACGGCGTTGCATGACTGCATAATTGTCAGTTAAATTCGCACAGTGCCGAATCGCAAAAAGTGGCCTGGACGTAAGACAGCAAAATCCTCCGGTGGTAAAGTGGTTAAGTGTGGATGGATAGATAGATAGATAGATAGATAGATAGATAGATAGATAGATAGATAGATAGATAGATAGATAGATAGATAGATAGATAGATAGATAGATAGATAGATAGATAGATAGATAGATAGATAGATAGATAGATAGATAGATAGATAGATAGATAGATAGATAGATAGATAGATAGATAGTGGAGCTTGACCCAGTGACAGCACAGGACAGTGTACTGAAGCTGCATGGGGAAAAAAACATAATTTTAGCTTTTAATTATGTGCCTTTATACATCTGTGCACACTTTACTGTTGGCCTGATGTGTATCTGACTGGTTATTTCACCCAGAGTGCTGTGTTTGTGAAGGTCACAACAAGTGGCATACATCCCCTATTTCCTTTATATTTGATGCCCTTGTTCAGATATTGAATGAACTCCGCCAACTGCTTTAAATTTGGTTCTCATACTGAATAATTTATGGATTCTGGCATGGAACAATGCACTGGTGTATTTCAGCTTGTATAAACAAAAAGCAATACTGCAGAATAGCTGGGGAGAGGGAGCTCATGTGAATTGACGCCTGATTTTTTTTTAGAAATCCACTTCTATAAACAATAGATTTATTTAGGACTTAAACATATTCAAATATGATCCCAGAACAAAATTTGCATTTTAGATTTTAAGGGATTTTCTAGGATAATTTAAAAATTGCACAGCTGCTTCTGTTACTACGTGAAATTCTCTGCAATATCACACGAATCAGGAGCCGCAAGTTCTGACTCTGTTTGCAGAGACATGAAATATCAGTTCATAGGCTTGATTTACCCTTATGTGAAAGTTGACTTAGTCAAAATATTATAAACAAAAAGGTTAATGTAGCGGGGTTAAACATGCCTAAAGACACTGTTTGATATGTGGGAAGGAACTAGGCTCCCTCTAGTGGTAGCTGCATGGAATTTCCCGGGCTGTGACTTCCTTTTCACAAGATGAAGAAACTACATCTCCCAGGCTGCTTTGCAAGATCCAGGAACTAGGCTCCCTCTAGTGGTAGCTGCATGGAATTTCCCGGGCTGTGACTTCCTTTTCACAAGATGAAGAAACTACATCTCCCAGGCTGCTTTGCAAGATCCAGGGTGCACGGCTGCACCGCACGGCACTATGGGGGAGGTTATTTAAAGGAAGAGAGAAGCGCGCGAAGGGGGGGGGCCTTTCTGCGCTGGACTCTGAGGAACCAGCGAGCGAGAGTGAAGGACTGACACTGGATATTGGGCCAGAGCCTTTTAGCCTGGAGGGACGACGTGGAACCGTCCCATCTCAAGCACGAGGCACATTCCTGGAGGTCATACTGCTGTTTGCCGAGACCGGAAGTCATCCGCCAGAAGGACCCCGCGCGGCTGGCATATAACCAAAGGACTGAGACCGCAGTGGAAGCGCGCGAAGGAGAAACTTCTGTTGGTGAGAGGGCACATGCCCAATAACTGACTTTATCTGCTGAAGAGACAGTTTTATCTACAGATAGCGGTAGCGCAGCAGGAGGTGATAAAACCCCGGGGTTTATCACCATACTCTCTCAGGAGACTCATAGACAAACAATAAGGTCTGTGAAGGAGTCGCCAGAGGCTTATCTCTCTCGCAGAAGTTATTGCTCAGTTACGCAGACACCCTGCGGTGACAACTAACAGCTCGTTGTTTTTTCTCTCTTGATCTTTATTCCTAATCTGGATTACAAATGAGCTCTATTCAATAACCTTGCTAGCGAAGATCAACAAGAAAGAAGAGAACTCTGGGGGAGGGACTCAGATAGGCCCACCTACCTGGTACTGTGTCTAGCCTTAATGCAGGAGGAGTGTGGGGGTATTCTTTTACCTTTTTAAAGCTGTTTTAAATAACCTTTTATGGACTTGTATTGTATTGTATTGTATCTCCCCTATTCAATTTGATACATAGTAAACTAAGTTTGGTTAATTACAATCTTGTGCGTTGTTCCATTGTGTCACCCAGAAGGACTACTATTCAAGAAGGTAACAAGGTATTGTTGCATAGTGAAGTATTGTATTCCAACCTGTGTATCTATTTGATAGTCCAGTCCTATTCTGGGTCAGTTGTGCCTGAGGAGGGATCGAGCCAATTTGATTGGGTTGTTAGGCAGGGTGTAGACCCAATAATATAATCAGCAGCTCCTGCGGGGGTGGTGCTACACGTGGGGGCTCGTCCGGGATTTCTACAGTCCTGCAATACAACCCTCTCAGCCATAGAATCCCCTCCCACGCAGAAATGGATCCTGTCGCTGCTGCTGAGTGGTGCAAGGAAGAGAATGTCATAGTGGAAAATGGCCTGGTGGTTGAAATCAAGGGAGAAGCCTGGACTGAAGAAAAGCTCCTCCCTGTTTTGAGGGCACTATCCACAGACAGGAAATTTTGGGTGATTGACATGAAAACTGACACCACTGTCCCACACACGTATGCACTGTGTGAGTGGAGGAAGGGGGTCCCTGATTATTTCAACGGAAACAGTGTAAAAACTACTGACCAAACAGAACTTTTCCTGATACATCCAGGAGTTCCTATTGCGGGTCCCTCATCCACCACCCCTGGGGTATCCAGCCAAGAAAAAGGTGTCCAAGAAGGGCATCCTGAGTCATCACCTTTGTCGACTTTTAGCTCAGAACTGTGTGCTGTTCTTGGGGAGATTGTGGCAAAATGTAGTAGGGACTCCTCGAGCTATTTGATGACTGGATATAGGAAGCTCCGGACATTCTCTGGGAAACAGCCTGTGCCTTCAGCAGAAGATGGGTTCGAAGAGTGGTTAGATACCGCCACTCAGGCTTTGGAGGAATGGGAGGTACCAGAACAGCACAAGAAGCAGAGAATCACAGAGAGTTTAAGGGGACCTGCATTAGAGGCTGTACGTAATCTAAAGCTTAGCAAGAAGAACTGCACTGCACAGGATTATTTGGACATTCTGCAAGATGTGTTTGGTCGGACGGAGAACGCGGCTGAACTTCTCTACCAGTTGGACCACTGTTATCAAGAAGAGGGGGAGAAGTTGTCCGAATTCATTAAACGTCTGGATAGGATTATCCACCAGATTCTGTTAAAGAAAGGAATAGACCCCCGGAAAATAGATGAGACTCGTGCACGACAGGTTCTGAAAGGGGCTCAACCTTTAGATCCCATTGCCATACTGTTACGAACTCGTCGAGATGGTGGCATTCTAGAATACCCCGATCTGATTCGAATGGTCAGAGAGGAAGAGGTCATGTTGGACAACAAGAAGAAAAGTCGGCAGTTTGACTCAACTGCCCGGGTTGGAGTGATAAGTGTGGAAGAGGGTGACTCTCAAGTTGAACTCCTAAAGACCCAAGTGTCTCAGTTGATAGAAATGGTGTCCATCCTGACTGGTCGGGTATCCACTCTACCCAAGGGGAGTATATCGGAGAGGCCAGATGAACCTGTTAGTCTCAGCACAGATCCAGAGCCACGGCCTGCAAGATTGTTAACTTGTTTCAACTGCGGGGGAGTTGGGCATGTTAGAAGGGTATGTCCCAGCTCAGGAAATGCTGCCGCGAAACCTCGCGAGCCAGCGGGAAACTTCAGAGGACACCGGTGAAGGAGTCAACCGGGTGTCCGCCAGTCTTAAGGGACTCCAGAAGTGGTGCAGGATCAGGGAAACTGAGTCAGGGGGTCAGACCCAAATATAATACCCCCAGTTCTAGACTCCGGGTTACTGAGGGAAGGAAAGTCAATGCACACCGGGTTCAGCGGGGGCCCAGATCAAGGAAGAAAAAGGAGAAGAGGGCCAGGGTACAGAGAACTGAATCAGACAACCAGGCTACATCAAGAGAATTCCCAACTAACTTGGTCGGGCCCTCCCCAGTGGTCTCGGTTCAGGTGGAAGGAATTTACACAAGAGCCCTCCTTGACACAGGGGCCCAGGTGACTCTTTTGTATAGAGACTTCTATGATAAATATCTTACCCATCTACCTTTGCAGAAGTTGGAAGATCTGGAGATATGGGGTATTGGGACCCAAAGTTTTCCCTATGACGGGTATCTGCCAATCAAGTTGACCTTTGATCCATCAGTGGCTGGTGAAGCGGAAACCTTCGACACCTTAGCGGTGGTCTGTCCTCGTCCACCAGGGGCCAACAAAAGCTCTCTCATCGTAGGAACAAACACTGACCTGGTAAGGCGCCTTCTGATACAACTGGTCCAGGGACAAGATGCTCAGGCGCCAAGGATCCATCCCATGCTACGGCAGGCCTACCAACGATTAGTGTTGGAGCAAGAGACCCCCGCAGAAGGAGTTGGACGACTCTGGAAGCTGGATAGAGCAGAAAAGGTCTTACAGCCAGGAGAGGTGGCCTGTTTTAAGGCTTCTGTTAAACTCACATGGCAACAGCCGGGTCCCTTCATTATCTTTGAATCAGGTCAAAAGGAGAGACAGAGAGGGATAGAAGTGATCCCTGAGGTGATCCCTTTGAAGGTGTTACAGGAAAACCGTGGAAGGGTTTTAGTGAGTGTCAGAAACACCTCTATTACACCAGTGAAGGTACCGGCCAGAGTGCTCCTGGGCCAAGTCAACCCGGCTACCCCAGTTGCCCCCATTGATTTCAAAGAAAAGGAACAGGGTGAAGCGGTTATAGAGGAGCTTTGCTCTGGAAACGCTGCCCTCCCGCCGGAATGGGTGAAGAGGGCCAAGGCACAACTTGCTCGATGTAGGGAAATATTCTCTAAGGACGAGTTTGACGTGGGATGTGCCAGGAGCGCTACTCATAAGATCCGCCTGAGTGAGGACAAGCCTTTCAGGGAGAGAGTCCGGCGAGTCCCCTTAGGTGACTTAGAAGATCTACGTCAACAGCTGGCAGAGCTCAAAAAGATCGGGATTATCCGAGAATCCAGGAGCCCGTATGCTTCCCCGATAGTGGTAGTCCGGAAGAAAAATGGATCTTTGAGGCTTTGTATCGACTACCGAACGCTGAACAGAAGAACCATCCCAGACCAGTATACCACTCCTCGAATCGAAGATGCCCTACAGAGTCTGTCAGGGGCGAAGTGGTTCAGTGTGATGGACTTAAAGAGTGGGTATTATCAGATCCCCATGCACCCTGAAGATCGGGAGAAAACAGCCTTCATCACCCCTGTGGGGTTCTTTGAGTTCAATCGCATGCCTCAGGGGTTGTCCGGGGCCCCTGCTACCTTCCAAAGGCTGATGGAGAGGACCGTTGGAGATATGAATTTGATAGAGGTACTGGTATACTTGGATGATGTTATCGTGTTTGGCAGAACTTTGGAAGAACATGAGGAGAGGTTGGAAAAGGTCTTGAAGAGGCTACATGAAGAAGGTCTGAAACTTTCTCCTGAGAAGTGCCAATTCTATCAGTCCTCGGTCCATTACCTGGGCCATATCGTGTCTGAAGAAGGGGTGGCCACTGACCCGGACAAGCTGGATGCTGTTGCTTCCTGGCCGAGACCCACAAATGTGACCGAACTCCGGTCATTCTTGGGCTTTTGCTCCTATTACAGGAGGTTTGTGGAGGGGTTCGCCCAGATTGCCCGACCCCTAAATGAGCTCCTGAAGAATGAAGAAGATGATGTCCCTGAGTTGGTAAAGCCGGCGAAGTCCACCATAGGCCCCCGGAAGGCTAAGGAATCCATCCAGGATCAGTGGACCCCGGAATGCGAAGGGGCCTTTGTCCAGCTGAAGGAAATCCTAACCACTGCCCCTGTGTTGGCCTATGCGGACCCCACAAAACCATATGAACTGCATGTTGATGCCAGCCGAGATGGGCTGGGGGGGGTACTTTATCAGGAGCATGAGGGTCATCTGCGACCTGTTGCCTATGTGAGCAGAAGCCTATTGCCTGCTGAAAGGAATTATCCTACTCACAAACTTGAATTCTTGGCCTTGAAGTGGGCAGTGGTTGACAAATTGAAAGACTACCTGTACGGAGCTGAATTCATTGTCAAGACAGATAATAATCCCCTCACCTATCTGTTGACTACGGCCAAGCTGGATGCAACAGGACATCGATGGTTGGCTGCCCTCTCTAGCTTCAATTTTAGCCTGAAGTATCGGCCAGGAATCGGAAATAGGGATGCAGATGCCCTATCCAGAAGGTTGCATGTTCCACAGGAACCTGCGGAAGAATGGACTCATTTGGCTCCAGAAGGGGTGCGTGCCCTATATCAGGGAACTGAATTTCGATCCCGAGGAGGGTCAAGAGCAGAAGAGATTGGGGTTTCGGCTATCGGAGTACCCAAATGCTACTGCCAGGTGACCCAAGTTGAAGGGGAGGGTTTGCCCCGGCTGTCCAAAAGGGACTTGCGGAAGGAGCAGTTGGAAGACCCTTTGGGAAAACTTCTCTTGGAAGCTCTGGAGATCCAGAGCCCTGAGTTGCTTCTAACTGACTCCCCTCAGGGGGCCCGTCTGTTGCATAGAGAGTGGACCCGGTTACAGATCAGAGAAGGAGTGGCCTACCGGAGAGGTCCATCTGAAGATCCGGAGGAGAAGTGGCAACTGTTCTTACCAGCTAAATACAGAGAGGGAGTTCTGGCCGCTCTTCATGATAATCATGGCCATCTGGGGCCCGAAAGAACCTTTCAGCTTGTCAGGGACAGGTTCTACTGGCCTTGTATGAGGGCCGAAGTTGAAGGATACTGTCATTCTTGTGTCCGGTGTATACAGAGGAAGACTCTGCCACGTCAAGCAGCCCCAATGGGCCATCTACAAAGTCAGGGACCCATGGAGCTGGTGTGCATTGATTTCCTTTGCTTAGAGCCTGATCTGAGTGGCCAGGGGAATGTCCTTGTGGTAACAGACCATTTTACCAGATATGCTCAAGCATTCCCAACAAGGGATCAGAAGGCCTCAACGGTAGCCAAAGTTCTTGTAGAGAAGTTCTTTGTACATTATGGGTTACCACAACGCCTCCATTCTGATCAGGGAAGGGACTTTGAAAGCAGACTGATCAAGAGACTGTTAGATATGTTAGGCATTCAAAAGACTAGAACCACTCCCTACCATCCACAGGGGGATGCCCAGCCTGAACGATTTAACAGGACTCTTTTGGATATGTTGGGGACTTTGAGCTCAGAGAAGAAACAGCATTGGGGCAAGCACGTAGCTGCCATTGTGCATGCCTACAACAGCACTGTCAGTGATGCTACTGGATATTCCCCTTATCGGCTGATGTTTGGAAGGGAGGCTCGGTTGCCAGTGGATTTGGCCTTTGGCATTTCGCCTGATCATACCTCTTCAGCATCGCATAGAGGATATGTGGACCGACTGCGGAAGAGTCTGAAAGCGGCCTATGACAAGGCTCAGGCCACATCTGATCAACGTGGACTGCGGAATAAAAAAAATTTCGACCTAAAAGTTCGGATCCATGACCTGCAACCAGGGGACAGGGTTTTGTTGAGAAACTTGGGTGTCCCGGGAAAACACAAGTTGGCAGACCGCTGGAAGTCCCAACCTTATGTTATCTGCAAGCAACTGCCAAACCTTCCTGTGTACCAAATTCGGCCTGAAGGAAGTGTGGGTCCATTGAAGGCTTGGCATCGGAACCATTTGCTGCCTCTCTCTGAAGCGGTTCGTATGCCCCCTGTGGAAGACTTGTCAGAGGCCCCTTCGACTTCTCGCCGGTCCAGACCAGTTACCAGATCTCAGACGACGCTCCCAGATGAGGGAGAGGGAAGTTCTCCATCTGAAGATTTGGAAGATGAAGAGGAGGTACCCGACTGGTTGTGGTCATCTCAGTTGCCAGAACCCACACCTGCCTCCCTGTCTTCATCTGACTTGGCTGATAGAGGAGCCCTTCGGGCAGAAGCCCCTGAATTCATACCCTTTCATATGCTTCCAGAAGAAGCAGCTGAGGATGAAGATCCTGAGGAGGAGGTTGCACCCTTCTCTGAAGAAGAACTGACCTCTCTTGAACCATCAGGTTCCTCTGTGTTGGAACATGAGGAGGGGGACATTGAAGAATCCTCAGAAGTGCCTGATCCTAGCACCTCTGAGAGCATGCCTCCACGGGAACAGAGGGAAAGGAGAGTCATTCACCCACCTAAGAGACTGACCTATGATCAATTGGGTGAATGTTCGGAAGAAGCTGTTTTTACCTCCAAAAGATCTCCTGACCAGCCTAGTTCCTCCACTGTAGATTTGGTGGGGGACAACCCTAGCTCACCCCCAGGCACAACTGTACAAGCCACCCAAGTTTTGGGGGGGTCTGTGAGAGATCATGAGAACAAAGTATTGAAGTAGAAAACGTTTGCATTTAAGTTTGTACATAAGGATATTGGGTTTGGCCATTATAATAAGCACAGTTTTTGATGTTCACAATTTGGTTTACTTTGTGAGTTAATGTTTGCGCACATTTTGTTGCTCTGACCTCACTATATGTTTTTTTCTCTTTCTCACCTTTTGATGTTTTTTTTTCAACACAAACTTTAAGATGTAAGTGTTTAAGAAATTGCAAAGGCACATGTGCTTTTTAAAGGAGCACTATATAAAAGCACTAGAAATCAGCACTATATTAACACTGTAGAAATCACTTATTTGTTTATTAATTGCACTTTATCGTTTTACTGTTGCACTGCTATTAGAATACAAAATTGGATGTATTCAGATTGACTTATTTCAGCAAAATGTTAATGTTTTTGTTGTATAATGCCAACCTATGCACTAGGGTACATACTGTTGACCTCTTTGGGGACCAAAGTTTCTCAAGTGGGGGGAGTGTGTAGCGGGGTTAAACATGCCTAAAGACACTGTTTGATATGTGGGAAGGAACTAGGCTCCCTCTAGTGGTAGCTGCATGGAATTTCCCGGGCTGTGACTTCCTTTTCACAAGATGAAGAAACTACATCTCCCAGGCTGCTTTGCAAGATCCAGGAACTAGGCTCCCTCTAGTGGTAGCTGCATGGAATTTCCCGGGCTGTGACTTCCTTTTCACAAGATGAAGAAACTACATCTCCCAGGCTGCTTTGCAAGATCCAGGGTGCACGGCTGCACCGCACGGCACTATGGGGGAGGTTATTTAAAGGAAGAGAGAAGCGCGCGAAGGGGGGGGGCCTTTCTGCGCTGGACTCTGAGGAACCAGCGAGCGAGAGTGAAGGACTGACACTGGATATTGGGCCAGAGCCTTTTAGCCTGGAGGGACGACGTGGAACCGTCCCATCTCAAGCACGAGGCACATTCCTGGAGGTCATACTGCTGTTTGCCGAGACCGGAAGTCATCCGCCAGAAGGACCCCGCGCGGCTGGCATATAACCAAAGGACTGAGACCGCAGTGGAAGCGCGCGAAGGAGAAACTTCTGTTGGTGAGAGGGCACATGCCCAATAACTGACTTTATCTGCTGAAGAGACAGTTTTATCTACAGATAGCGGTAGCGCAGCAGGAGGTGATAAAACCCCGGGGTTTATCACCATACTCTCTCAGGAGACTCATAGACAAACAATAAGGTCTGTGAAGGAGTCGCCAGAGGCTTATCTCTCTCGCAGAAGTTATTGCTCAGTTACGCAGACACCCTGCGGTGACAACTAACAGCTCGTTGTTTTTTCTCTCTTGATCTTTATTCCTAATCTGGATTACAAATGAGCTCTATTCAATAACCTTGCTAGCGAAGATCAACAAGAAAGAAGAGAACTCTGGGGGAGGGACTCAGATAGGCCCACCTACCTGGTACTGTGTCTAGCCTTAATGCAGGAGGAGTGTGGGGGTATTCTTTTACCTTTTTAAAGCTGTTTTAAATAACCTTTTATGGACTTGTATTGTATTGTATTGTATCTCCCCTATTCAATTTGATACATAGTAAACTAAGTTTGGTTAATTACAATCTTGTGCGTTGTTCCATTGTGTCACCCAGAAGGACTACTATTCAAGAAGGTAACAAGGTATTGTTGCATAGTGAAGTATTGTATTCCAACCTGTGTATCTATTTGATAGTCCAGTCCTATTCTGGGTCAGTTGTGCCTGAGGAGGGATCGAGCCAATTTGATTGGGTTGTTAGGCAGGGTGTAGACCCAATAATATAATCAGCAGCTCCTGCGGGGGTGGTGCTACATTAAATATCCCTATCATAATGGACTTCACAAAAAGCTATGATGTTAAAAGTAATGTGCGATTTCTCTAATTTCTTTTAGATATACACACACAGGGATTATCTTAAAGTAATAATCATTGTGTGTGTACATTTTTGAAAATCTTTTTTATTTTCAGTGTAGTCTTATTTTATATACTATATACATAATCCCATATATTAATGCACATCGCTTAGTCATTTCATTCCTTGATTACTAGGGTTTTTAAGGATTTTTCAAATTGTAAATATATATATTATATACTGTGTGTACACACACACACACATATATATATATATATATACACACAGTATCTCACGCTGAGCATGTGCACTCAACTTCTTTGGTCGACCATAGCGAGGTCTGTTCTGAGTGGAACCTGTCCTGTTAAACCTCTGTATGGTCTTGGCCACCATGCTGCAGCTCAGTTTCAGGGTCTTTGCAATCTTCCTATAGCCTAGGCCATCTTTATGTAGACCAACAATTCTTTTTTTTAGATCCTCAGAGTTCTTTGCCATGAGATGCCATGTTGAACTTCCAGTGACTAGTATGAGAGAGTGAGAGTGATAATACCAAATTAAACACACCTGCTCCCCATTCACACCTGATACCTTGTAACACTAATTAGTCACATGACACCGGGGAGGGAAAATGGCTAATTGGGCCCAATTTGGACATTTTCACTTAGGGGTGTACTCACTTTTGTTGCCAGCGGCAGAGACATTAATGGCTGTGCGTTGAGTTATTTTGAGGGGACAGCAAATTTTCACTGTTATACAAGCTGTACACTCACTACTTTACATTGTAGCAAAGTGTCATTTCTTCAGTGTTGTCACATGAAAAGATATAATAAAATATTTCCAAAAATGTGAGGGGTGTACTCACTTTTGTGAGATACTGTCTATAGAGAGAGAGGGGGAGAGTTCCATAGTTGTTCATTACGAATGGAGAATGGTACTTTCGGCTTTATATTGTTACAGAATAGTTGGGTGTTGCTGCTCTTTTTCATAATGTAAGGCTATGATTTAGTCCACTCATTGCAAAAAATGCACTCCCTGGTCTAGTTTATGTTTCAATAGATGGTAAAGCCTTGGAGGGTGACCCCCTCACTTCTGGCCTTATTAACTACAACCACTAGAACAGGAAATGACAACAACAGAAAAAAGTGGGAATTCTGATTCTTCTTGATCTATCCAAAATTAAAATTAGTTTGGCCTGGAGAAGCAAGTTCAAGAATATCTAAATCCAATCACAAAAATGTATGATATTGTAGCCTACCAGCCCATAGATGAAGTGGTGGCATCCATTTTCTTTTTGCAGGCTTTTTTCTTTTTTTTTTTTTCACCTGGTTATACCATGAATAACACACATCTTGGGCTAGGTAATAACAATCACTAATTTTGCTGCATCTATAGATGGAACCATGGTAGTCACCCAGGTTGGACTTTAAACTTTACCCATAACACCTTGATAAAAAAATGTTCTTTAGCAAGGAAAATACATTCCACAATAATACAGTATATATGCTACCAAAATGAGTGTGTGCTGAAAAGTGCCTCCAGCATTGCTCCTGTTACTTCTTGCTGGAGGCTGCCATTTTGTTGAAGCCCCTAAGCTGCAGTAAATCTTTAGGCTGTCATCAGATCGGCCTCTACATTTTTGGCACAGTGCCAAAAAATAGAGAGCAACTGAGCATGTGCAGAGCAGGGTGAGACAGTGTATTAGTGGATTTTAAACAGTATAGGCACTTATTTTTTTAATGTTTTACATAGGAGCCAGCCTGAAATGATCTAGCAGGACTTTATTTTCTCATTTAAGTTCCACATGCATCTCAATTTCCTAAAGGTGGCTGGATTGGCAGTATACAGAAGAAAAATAGCATTGTTTCAGTTCAGCTCACAGGAAGTGAGAAGGACACAGCATCTGGAAAGCAGTGGCGCCAGGTGCATTGGGGGCGCAGGGGCCAGAGGCTCTGATAGGCTAAAATAAAGGGTGGGCACGGGGCGCAGAACACTGCGCCCTGAGCCCACCCAGTTGTGTGACAATAGCGAATGAAAATTTGCTTTTGTCACATGGATCCTCCTCCTGGCCCATCAGGAAGCGGCTACTGAGACCTGTTTCCTGATTGGCCGAAAGGAGAAGCCATGTTATTGGGCATGGGGGAGGAGGGAGGAGACGCAGAAGAAGGGGAAGAAGCGGCCGCCGTCGCTGTCGCCGTCGCTTGCTGCTGCAGATGGGTGAGTGAGCCAGGGGTCCTGTACTGTCATGCTGGGGGGGTCTTGTACTGTCATGCTGTGGTCCGGGGGTGTGCGGACTGGTGTGGTCTGGGGAGGAGGGGGGGTGTATGGTGCCCCCCCCCCGGCCCATGGAGCACCAGTCCCAACTGCTGGAAAGATTAATAAAGTTTTAATTTACTTGCTGGAAATGTTCTTTGTCTAAAAAATTAAGCTAGTGCAGTGACCACATCTTAGGACTGGTAAGCTGCAATACGCAGTAGTATATTTTTGATTTGGTGTTTTGATGTTCTTTAAATGAAACACTCTTTTAGGGAAAGTGAGATGCTTCTGAGTTGCTTTTAGGTTGCTACTCTTTGCATTCAAATTGACTTTTATGGGGTTAAAGGGCAATTCTAAATTTATAAGGTCAAAAATGGGATATAAATGGTATATACACTACCTGCACATCATAAATAAAAAACCAAACTGTGCCAAAAAACACAAAAAACAAATAAAGCTGCTGGTTGTGAGGCCAAAAGGGTCTAGATAAATGTGAACTTTAAAAAAACCTGTCAGCATCTGGTCTGATCGATCTCTTGACAAACCACGCTTATTTGTATATAATAAAGGGATAGGTGCAAAAAAAATATACAAAAATTCATATAAATTACAATAATGGCGATAATTTCATGACAAACTAAATGCATACAGTGAAAAAGTGCCAAAAGTTATTAGTAATATAAACCAATAATTATAAAGTGTATAAGTGCAATAAATTGCAAAAGATATTTTTGCATAATGTCCATGAATACCAGTGTGATTCACATGTGCAAATTCTTGTTCTTCAAAGTCCTCCATGGGATGTGCTAAGATATTGGGCCTAAATCCACCACCGATAAAAAATGCCTACTCACCAGAGGTAAGTATAAATCTCACGTATCAAGATAAGGGGTTCCTCAAACTGAGCACATATTCTCCACCGGGACCACAGCGATTAACCATATCAGAGGTAATTATGTGTCTCACATAGAAGGGGAACCCTTAATTTGGGCACATTAATCTCCACCAGAATCACCACGATGATTCACATTAAAGGGGACAAGAAAAATAAGGCCCCCCTCAGCCCACCCTAATACTTTCCTGAGCCTATCTCTATCCAACGATGTTGCAGGAGTGTCTTGGTGTGTCTTGACTCTCCCTCCTCATTGGCTTCGATGGCAGTGCAGAGCCATTTGCTACCGCTGCTGTCAATCAAAGTCAGTGAGACAATGAGGAGAGAGAGGGGGCACGGCCAGGTCAGGGCTCCATGTCTGAATGGACACAGGGAGCTGTGACTTGGCTCTGGCGCCACCATAGCAAGTTGCTTGCTGTGGGGGCACTCAACTGGAGGGAGGGGCCAGGAGCGCCAAAGAGGGACCCAAAAAAAGAGGAGGATCTGGACTGTTCTGTGCCAAACCACTGCACAGAGCCGGTAAGTATAAATTATTTGTTATTTTTAACAAAAAAAAAAATAGTAGTAAACACTACTAGGGACACAGAAAGCAAAAAAAAAAAAATCTCTTTATGTTATCCGAACAGTCAACTCCAGTAGTTTTGCGCATTGCATATTTGTAATATCATCTGTTTTTTTTTTTTTTTTTTTTTTTAGAACTTAAAAGGTTAGTTCACTTTTCACAAATCATGAGCTCGGTCCCGCTGCGTCACGTCACTTCCGGGTACTTCCTCCTACGCAAAGGAAATTCCATGAGGAAGTCACGTGGTATCGTGACGCAATGCGTAAGAGGAAATACCCGGAAGTGACATGATGCCGCAGGACAGAGCTCCCCGAACACAATACAGGATACAGAAATTTGAGATTTTAAATGTGAGTTGGCTATTTTTTTATTTAATAAAGTCTCGATATACTGCACCATGATGGCCCCATTGTTTGTGTGAGCTTAAAGGAAAAGTGGGAGTAAATAAAGATACGAATACGGAAGGACCCTAGGAAAGCCCCCCATAGAAAATCGGTGCACACCCCCCAGGAGAAAGGACCGAACAATATCAGGAGATACAGGGATCACCCCAGGAGGAAGTGAACGGCGCTGGGACAAAGGAACCTTATCTAAAGAGGGTCAAGTGATACAGATGTATTACTGACTTCACGGTGAGCATTTAGAGCACATAGAAGTGAGAGCACTGAAAACATTCGGGACACAGAGAAAAAAGGTTGAGCAAGAAAATAAACACCACGGATCACTTAGATTACATTTTATTTTGCACTAATTTGGATTGGACACTTATTATAATTTTTGAAGAGAATATGTTGAAATTATTATAATTGTTACTGAGAAGAAAATTATTTAATTTTGTATTGTCAATATCAGCACTACGGAATACACTGGTTATATTTATTTACGTTTGCACGAGTTCACTTTAAATGAGATAAGCACTTTATATTTAATTTTAATTGGAACACAAGCACTATATAAAATTTTAATGGTATAAAGACACCGATATAATTTAAGCGCAACAGCACCTTGGAAGTAAAAAATATTTTAAGCACATTATTAACCCTCTTCATCGTTATAGTGTGTAAATGGTCACAACAGCACTTTAAATATACAAAGATTTTTTTGATCCATTCTACTGTTCACTGTGCATGAAATATAGAAATATTGATGCAGGAAGAATTTTTGATATATAATATAATAATATTTGTGACTAGAGGGAAGTGAACACAACATCGCTAAGGTTTGAGGTTCCGGTTAGCAACCCCTGGAGTGCAGTACAACCCCCTTATAGAACAAACTACAGTACTTAAAAAATTCCATTGGCGACATTTTAAAAACTTCTACAGGTTACCAGTTTGGAGTTACAGAGGAGCTCCTATGGTAGAATTATTGCTCCTGCACTAACAATTTCAGCGATACCTCACATATGTGGTTTGAACACTGTTTACATTTGTGGTTGTGACTAACGTATGCGTTCGCTTCTGGAGGGATGGGGCGCTTTATTTATTTTTTCCTATTTATTTAGTTATTTTTACATTGTCCCTTTGAAAAAAAAATTTTGATCACTTTTATTTCTGTCAGGTACTCTGTATGGAGGAATCCCTCCTTTGCACTCAAAAGCATTCAAAGCGCCAAGTTTGGCTGTTTTGAATGCTGTAATTTTTTTTAAATCTGGCGCCTTTAAGTCTTCTGTAAAGTGAGACCCGATTAAAGCTGATTCTGGGTTCGCTCGGGTCTCCGGTCAGTCGGCAGACGTGTTGGATGGTCGCTCGGGCCTCCCGGTGGGACAGGAGAGCCAGGGCGAGCCATGGAAGGAGGTAGGGGGGGACGTCTTGTGATAACAGCCGAGCAGCTTCATAGCTGCATCGATTATTATCCCAAGAATGCCAACCACTGGATCTAAAAAATGGTACTGGGGTGATGCCTGCAGCAGTACAACCCCATTCAAGCCGAGGCCGCATATTTGCGAAGGGGTTTTAATAAGCGGACTGGAGGACCTTAATTACGAGGAACAACTGCAAGCACTACATTTATTCTTCCTGGAGAAGTGACGCTTGAAAGGAAATATGATAGTGATTTACAAATACCTCGATGGTGATCCCAGCCTAGGAAGAAAACTTTTCAGTCCCAGTGAGTGTAAGAGGACACAGGGCCCCACAAAGAGATTGGAGGAGAAACAGTTTAACCTTAAGCTGCATAGGGGGTTTTTCACTGTCTGGGCAATAAGGATGTGGAATTCTCTTCCACAATTGGTGGTGTCAGCGGGGAGTATTGATATTTTTAAAAGACTCTTGGATGTGCTCCTTAGTGAACACAACATGCAAGGATATGGGAAATGATTATCGACACTGACACGCGTACACCTACACAGGTTGAACTGGATGGACTATTGCCTTTATTCAATATTACCTACTATGAAACAATGAATTTCACATAAATACCCTATACAGGATGAACCCTGACACAAGTACCATGGAGAAATATGTTTTTTCCTCAAGAGGGAGTACAACAGAAAAGTATTTTCAGACCTAACCCTTTAATACAAGTTCTTAAAGTGGAAGAAGACTCCCTTGGTTGATTTTTACCTATAGGTAAGCCTATAGAAAGGCTTACCTATAGGTACAGAAAAAATCTCCTAAACTTGCACCATTTAGAAGATATTCACTTGCAAAGTGCATGTGTTCTGAAGGAATGGCATACCCGTGCCATTCTATCAGAGTCCTATGCCATTAACAGTGGCTTCTGTGCGTACCTGCGGGAGTGACATCACCACGACTCATCCATTTAGGACCAGGACCAGAGCCCGCCAACCCGGAAGAAAGACCGAGTGAAGATGGAAGCCCTGTGAGCGCTGACAGAGAGCTACTGGAAGGCTTCCTTTTCAGGTAAGTTTCACGCGATGCATACTAGCACAATATAACTTTACCTTGCAGGTTAAAAAAAAAAACAAAACAAGAGCAAAAAAGTGGTTTACTACCGCTTTAATGGGATATAAAAATTGGTTTTGTTTTTTAAGTCTGACATTTTTTTTACTATTTATATAAAATCTTCATTTTACATAAATACCCAAAACAGGATGCACACCTGACACTGGTGCCATGGAGAAAAATATGGCTTTGGAGTAAAACAAAAAAGTGTTTTCAGATCTAACCCTTTAACACTTGTTTTTAATAGAAATGATAATTGGTTTGAGTTTTTTAAGTCAGATTTTTTTTTGACTATTGATATGAAATTTTTATTTTACGTAAATACCCCATACAGGATGCACCCCTGACACCAAGTGCCATGGAGAAATATGGTTTTTCTTAAGAAAGAGTACAACAGAAAAGTGTTTTCAGACCTAACCCTTTAAAGCATGTTCTTAATGGTGAATGATAATTGGTTTAGTTTTTTTTTTCTTGACTATCGCTATACAATCTTTATTTTACATACAGTAAATACCCAGTACAGGATGCAACCCGATACCAGTGCCTTATATATGGTTTTTCTCAATAATATCTAAATTCTCTAAATATAGTTGAAGATCCACGTGGAGCTGTATAGAGCAAATTGCCTGTTTTGGTAAAATTTCCAGATAATAGATAATATATTCAAAATGTGAGACTTAATAAAGAGTAATTTGAACTTAAATTGTAAATTTAGTATATGTGTATAAATTTGAATTCTCTGTCTGGGCCTTCAAAAGCAAATAAACAAGAAAGAAGGCCTAGAAACAAGGTCTTTATTAGGTAAAACGTTTATATAAAAAAACACAAAAAAAATACTAAATGCAAGTATACATAGACCTTGTCAATTGCCTATACAATAATAGCATAGTTTGTTTTTCAGAAAAGCAGATAAGGTTAACCTGATAAATGGAGCTTAGAGCTCCACCTGCTGGTTGGAGGAAACATTGTTTGTACAGAAACAATTTGCATCTAACATTACCTATGGGGGCAGATTAAAAAAAAATAACATCCTAATAATCTTACCTCATCTTTTTTTGGTGATGATTGATGATCACCTTTAAGAAAATAAATATGTAAATGTATAATATATTCCAGAGCAACAGGAAACTTAGCAAGATGCACAGTACATTGACCCCATATATGCATAATTCAGTTTATTATTTATGTTTGGCTAAATTAATTATGATATTGAACTTACTTTACAGTAATATTACAACAGCTGCTGACCAGAAACATTTAGTTCCAAACTTAATAAAAGTTTCCAAGTTTGTATAAAGCTAATTTCGACCCCTCACTGTGGGTCATTGTTCTTCCTGGCAATTTACATTATATACATTTTATTATTTTTTTTACCGTGTTGATTTTTGGTATGGACATCAACTATTTCCCTCATTATCACTACAGATGTCCAAACAATGATTGCGGTAGCTGGAACACATTGCTGACTCATACAGACAATATTCATAAATCTATCTTGGCATAGGTTCATTATTATATCCTGACCTGTCCCACTGGAGCTCAGTGTTTGTGAAAACAGTTAAATCATTATATGCTCTCCATGCATCCATGTTCAGCTGCAGAAAGGAAATTATCCTTTTGAGAACATAACGTTCGAGAGTACATATATATATCTTATAGATCCTATATCATATTTGTTTTTTAATCTTTGGGTGATTTGCTAGTTTTCAGTATTACTGTTATTGTTACCTCCTTGCCTTATTTATACCCAGTCATATACAGTGTAATAAAAATAAATAAATAAATACTTGTATGCGGTCCTTTACAATACACCTATGGGAGCAGGAATTAAAAGTTCAGTGAGCTCCAGACAGCCTAGCATTGGTTCTGGCAGACTCTCCTCCCCCCCCAACAAAAAAAAAAAAATCTTCCCGAAGTTGGCAGGTCAACTAATACAATTCATTCTGCATCTTCTGGGTTCTTTTTAGTCTGAGACCTCATAAGGTACCTGTACTGAGGGAAATATGGAGTAATAGAAGGATGGAGTGCCTACTGAGGAAGCCCAATAGAAGGGCATAATGTGTATGGTGGGAGGAGCCGAAACCCATGACGTCACACAGCAATTACCAGTGTCAGTGTGGGGAGCTGATGGTTTTTCATAATTGTTATCCTGATTTTCTTGTGAGTGTTTTTAATCCTGTTTGATCCTTATTAAATGTGGGGGAAAAACAGAACTATGGTGTTTCTGCTTTGTTTTATGATATAATATGCTGATTACTGAGGAGTGAAGAGGAAAAGGTAGCAGTTACATTCCTGGATGGGAAGAAAAGGAGATCTTACTGCATCCCCCATGGGAGGAATCGGTCAAAGGCATATTTGACTCTGTAGTCAGATATTTGAGGTGAACAGGCACTTCGCCTGTAGGTACCAGAAGCAATGCGAAGATGATTTATATGGGACTTTTAGGAAATTTGTTTTATTCTGTTTACATTATTATATGGTGTTTGTGATCATGAGTTCAGTAGAGTGATACCCAAGCAAAAAGGATACTTCACATACAGTATATGTTAATATGTGGTACACCATATTGCAGGGATCCTCAAACTACAGCCCTCCAGCTTTTGGAGAACTACACATCCCATTAGGCATTGTAAAACTCTGACATTCACAGACATTACTAGGCATGATGGGAGTTATAGTTCCTAAACAACTGGAGGGCCATAGTTTGAAGACCCCTGCCTTATTGTAATACTTTGTTTCATTTTATTTTTGTGCATTTATTCACATACCTGTTGCACTGCACTCATTTATATATTTTTTAAGTGAGAAATTTGACCAGTAATACAGCGACCCAGTGGAGCACTTGCTGGAAGGGTGCAGCAGCTTAGGACTAAGGATAAGCAAGAGTGCATAGGTTCAGTCCAGGAGTCATTTTTTGAACCCACTGCAAAGCTTGAAAATTGCAAACTTTAACATGGACCCCATTCAATTCTATAGAGAATAAATCTTAAGAACCAGTTTTGGCCTTTTTCAAGTCTAATGGGCAAAGGATTATCAAAGGGCATGGGGAACTGGGCACTGACATGAAGGACATGTGCCATCGCAAAATTGTTCTTTATCAAAATACCATTCTTTTATGTAACTTTGAGGGTGACATGAGAAAACACAGTCTGTCAAGTATACAGTATGCTTGGGAGATGCCTTTACCACTACCTGCAAAATAACATACCTGTACATCCTTGGGTTTCAGTGGTTCTACGGGGGGAAGAAGGGAACCCCGCAGCCACACGCTGTTTTCGGCAGTCGGGTGGGCTTACTATAGAGATGAAGAAGAAATTTTTATCCCCAGCCATCTCTATGGTGTATGAAACCGGTAGAAATGAAGATTTTGTCACTTCCGGTCTTGATTTGTCGAAATGGGGAGATAATCCGTGCTAGGATAGGTAAACACAAGTGTTGGCTGCAGCCTACCTCCTAAATATAGTCCAAGAGGATATATTAGAAAAGGGTTTGAGGGGGGAGGTAAATGGCGCTGCCCACTAAGAACAGAGATAAAAGGGCCCAATAAAGGGTACACCTCTGTACCGTGTCAATACAATCAATAAATAGTAAACTTGCAAATAATTTCACCAAATAAGGAAAAACACAGTTGTGTACGAATAAATATAGGTGAAAAAATAAATAAATATAGGTGACTTGAATGTAAAGTGACTAGGTGATAAAAATCAAAAGTAGTTAATGTGGCTCATTAAAGTGACCCAGTGCAGCAATAGAGGAATAAAAAAGCAAATACATAAATGTGTCAGGGTCTATTAAAGGATCAATAATCAAAGGTGACTTAGTACAAGTAGTGAAATTGAAGAACAAATATGAATGTCCACATAAGAGTATAAATAAATTCAGTGCAAACGTCCAACATTTAATCTAAAGTGCCGTAGGAGAGTCCAGAAAATCTTTTTGATTTTCCAGGTGTATGGGTAGAAATAATAATTCAGTGCAAACGTTCAACAATCAAATCTCATATATAGTGACTCTGTGCTGTAAAGGAGTCCAAAAAAGTGCTGGTGCCAAATTCTTGTGTTTCTCCAAGTGTGGCCGGTGTGATGGATCACTCGTGCTCCCCTCACTCCCAGGACCGCACTCACCAGAAGTACTCACCCCTACAGGGGTAGTAAGGCCTGGGTATGTAGCACCCTTGTCATAAGCAGGATTGCTGGTAAATTTAGTTTGCTGGGCGATAGCTAGCCTGGTTGATTATAGTACTGTGGTAAATTGGATTTCCTCCTAATCCGGGTTTGGCTGTAGTTCTCCCTTCTGTCAGTAGGTGGCACTGTTGCCTTTGATATTAGAGTGATAAATACAGTCAAATAGGTTATGAATATGTATGTGTCTCCTAGCCAATTACATTTCATCTGGAGCATGCTGGGAGAGGCTATTTATCTGGGGGAAGTCCAATGATTGTTCTCTTACCACTATGCCACTGTGTCTGCTGATGGGTAGGCCTGAAGCCTGGGGCCTAGCCACATGCCTGAAACTCTGCTGAGGAGAGCCTGGGTACTGCCTGGAAGTGAGTATCCACAGAGCTCCTACAGCCTTTTGTGAGTGTCCTGCCTTTTTGATATAGAAGCAGGGCCGGCGCAACCACCAGGCGGACCAAGCGGCCGCTTGGGGCGGGAAGGTCCGCAGCCGGGGATGGGGCGGAAAAATGAACCTTTTTTTTTTTTTTTTTTTTATCGACCCCCAAAAAGCCCAGAGTCTCATATTCCTTTTTAAAATGATTAGCCCCGAATCACTCCCAAGGTGTGGGGTTGGTCGGGGCTAAATACTCAGCATAACATCCATCCAGTGATTGGTGGGGCAGCCGCAAAGAAAGAGTGGAGCTGTCAAAATGAAGAATCGATGTCGGGGTGGACGGGGCCGAACGTGGGGCTCCGTCCCCTTGTTCCAAATATGCAGGCAGCCTGAGAGCCAGGGACTCAGGAGAAGAGCTCCACCATGGCACCGCCTCCTTAACCCCGCCCCCCTGAAGAGACGAGAAAGAGCGGGCGCAGCATACCCTGCACTTCCAGCATGGACCTGTCCTCTGAACAAGATTGAAAAAGAACACAACATTCCTCCTCAACTGTGAGTCAGACGGTTCAGTGCCTCAGCTGCTGGCAGATTTCTTTGCAGACTCGATGTAATGGGGACAAGGAGAGAGCAGAGTGAGTCAGACTCACTGACTGACTGTCAGTACTGTTTGTAGAGTCAGTGGGGAAGAAAAAGACAGCTTAGACTAGAGAAAATGAGGGGATGCCTGCCCTGGGATGCTAGAGAGGAGCAAAGTCTCAGCAGTGCCATAAAACAAAAATTATGTCTGGAAGAGAAATAGGGAAGTAGCTGTCTCTGTATTCTCTCCCTGTTCCCTATCTCTCTTCCAGACAGAATTCTTGTTTTATGGCACTGCTGAGACTTTGCTCCTCTCTAGCATCCCAGGGCAGGCATCCCCTCATTTTCTCCAATATCTGTCTTTTTCTTTCCCACTCTTCTCTAATAAACAGCACCCTCAACAGTGCCGCCTATCAGTGCCCCTCAACAGTGCCGCCTATCAGTGCCCCTCAAAAGTGCCACTCAACAGTGCCGCCTATCAGTGCCCCTCAACAGTGCCACTCAACAGTGCCGCCTATCAGTGCCCCTCAACAGTGCCACTCAACAGTGCCGCCTATCAGTGCCCCTCAACAGTGCCGCCTATCAGTGCCCATCATCAGTGCCGCGGCATTCAGTGCTCTGTGTATTATGCTGTCCTAATCCAGCACTCTGTGTATTACGCTCTCCTGAACCCAGGTTCCCCATCCGGAGGAGACATCATGGAACTTTAGGACAGAGCCAATGAAAGGATTTTGACATACTAACACCTGTTGGCATATCCACATGGCCTTCCTCCATGTGATATATAGAGAGATGCTTCCATAGTACAATTTGTTTGGTGGCTCCCAGGCTCCACTACCCCTGGGTTAATCTTCTCTCTATATATACCGAGCTCTGTACCTATCCATGATTGTCCCTACGTTATTCATTACCATTTGTCTGCGGTGACAGTTGTCCTGCATAACAATTATACAGAACCATTTTCTTTGATCACAAGCAGGCTCCAGACGAAGCTTCTTTATGAGGCGAAACATGTAGAGCAACCTGATCAAGCGTACTACTAATTTCTGTCATCATGTTTCTAAGTATATAAATATGTACATGTAGTCGCATTATGTGACTAATAATATGAATATGTGTATGACCACATCAAATAGAACTGCTGTATGTTATTCATTTCTGACTGGTTAACCCATTCTGGCTCCAGTCAATTTTTAATCAATATTTTCTGCTTTGTTTGTTTATATGTTTTGTGTGTTTTTCATGATTGCTTTTTGTGTTATGTTATTTGAATAAAATTGATTTTTTAAGAATCTATGTGCCGGAAAATCCTTCCTTCCCAACCTTCCAATAAACTCTGTGTATAACACTCTCCTAATCCAGCACTCTGTATTACGCTCTCCTAATCCAACACTCTGTGTATAACCCTCTCCTAATCCACCACTCTGTATTACGCTCTCCTAATCCAGCACTCTGTATTACGCTCTCCTGAACCCAGGTCTCTGTGTATTACTCTCTCCTAATCCAGCTCTCTGTGTATTATGCTCTCCTAATCCAGCTCTCTGTGTATTACGCTCTCCTGAACCCAGCTCTCTGTGTATTACGCTCTCCTGAACCCAACTCTCTGTGTATTACGCTCTCCTAATCCAGCTCTCTGTGTATTACGCTCTCCTAATCCAGCACTCTGTGTATTACGCTCTCCTAATCCAGCACTCTGTGTGTTACGCTCTCCTAATCCAGCACTCTGTGTATTACGCTCTCCTAATCCAGCACTCTGTGTATTACGCTCTCCTAATCCAACACTCTGTATATTATGCTCTCCTAATCCAGCACTCTGTGTATTACGCTCTCCTAATCCAACACTCTGTGTATAACACTCTCCTAATCCAGCACTCTGTATTACGCTCTCCTAATCCACCACTCTGTATTACGCTCTCCTAATCCAGCACTCTGTATTACGCTCTCCTGAACCCAGCTCTCTGTGTATTACTCTCTCCTAATCCAGCTCTCTGTGTATTATGCTCTCCTAATCCAGCTCTCTGTGTATTACGCTCTCCTGAACCCAGCTCTCTGTGTATTACGCTCTCCTAATCCAGCTCTCTGTGTATTACGCTCTCCTAATCCAGCTTTGGATCCCTCATTGATTGTCCCATGATGCTTTGGAATATTAGTGATAGCGATGGGTGGAATTGTAAGCAGGCATTTATATCAAGCTTTATTTACAAGCTGCGCTGGTGTAAATGGGTGGGGCAAACCTGGGGATTTATGACCCAACAAGCAATTTATGCAGGAAAAGTCAGATGGACAGATTGGAAATTGCATCTCAGGACCTCAGTTATGTAAGAGAGATCAGTTATGTAATTACATCACCACTGATCAGAATAAACAAAATGACTATTGTTTTTGTTCAAGAAAGAGCACAGCAGCCCCTAATCTTACAAAGGAGACTATTGCAAACAAATTATTCTGTGACTGCTTGAGAAAGTTAAAAAAAAAAAAAAAAAAACTCCATGTTGAGGCAAGGTAGAAGAAGCCAAAAATGTAGTAATACTTCTGACCAGAGTTCAGCTTTTAACCGCTTGCCGACCGGCGCACGACTATTTACTGCGGCGGTCAGCCTCTCACAGGCAACGTCGCTAGCCTGTGAGGCTCTAGGGAGCGAGCACGCGCCGCCGGAAGCGCGCTCCCGCTCCCGCGCGGTCACAGACATCTCCTGATGTCCGCGGGCACTCGCGATCGTCCATTACATCGGGAGAAAGGCAGGCTGCTAATGTAAACAAAGCCGCCTGTCATTCTCCCCTGTGTTAGAATGGTGATCATACGGTTCTACTATGAAGGACCGTTGATCACTGTTCTTACACATCAAGCCACAGCCAATCACAGTTAGAAACACGCCCCTAGGGACACACATAACCCCTCCCTCTCAAAAAAGTTAACCCCTTCACTGCCAGTGTCATTTTTACAGTAACAGTGCATATGTATAGCACTGATTACTGTAGTAATGTCACTGGTAACCCCAAAAGTATCAAAAATGTCAGTCAAGGGTCCGATCTGTCCGCCCCAATGTCGCAGTCCCGCAAAAAAAATCGCAGATCGCCGCCATTACGCGTTAAAAAAAAACAACAAAAATGACAAAAATCTTTCCCTTTGTTAGTAAACGCAATAACTTTTGCGCAAACCAATCAAAATACGCTTTTTGCGATTTTTTTTTACCAAACATGGTAAAAAAAAAATTGGCCTAAAATGTTAAAAATTTTTGATTTTTACTTTTTTTTGGGGGAATTTCATTTAAAAAATTTTGAAAAATATTGTTATTTTTGCTAAATTGACGCTCTTTTTTTGTTTATAGCGCATGATCAAAAGATCGCACAGGTGATCAAATACCACCAAAAGAAAGCTCTGTTTGTGGAAAAAAAAGGACGTCAAATTCGTTTAGGTACAGCGTCGCACGACCGCGCAATTGTCCGTTAAATCACGCAGTGCCGAATCGCAAAATAAGCCCTGGTCAGGAAGGGGGTAAAATCTTCCGGGGCTTAAGTGGTTAAGTGACAATTTATTAGGGCAGTATTCCATAGCAACCACACAGAAATCACTTCGCTTAGGTCAATAAAAAAATCTTTAATGAATAAGGCTTTATTTTTTATATGTAAAAACATTTACAAAAAAATCATCCTGATGTCTACTGGCTCATAGATGACCTACATTACCCATTGATCGTGGTTATATGATGGGTAGAGTATGCCCCACTGTGCCAACTGCTAGCTTCTTACCCTACCTGCCACCTCTCAGTTATCAGATCAAACGATAACTGCCATTGCAGAGACTAGGAAATTCCTAGTCTCCTTCATGGTTCTAATAAGTCATGTGACACAGCTGAGGGGAGATCGTTGTATATGAGGTCTAGTGCATGAATTTGTGCTGTTTGTGATCTTAGCTTAGGGAACTGTTTTTATTGAAAGTGGGGTATTTTTGCTTGTTGAGGGAGATGTGTTTTAGTTGCTCTATGCCCCTATATTGTGGGTTATATACCACTGACCTCTGCACTCTGCATTATGTACTTCTGCCCTTAACACTGTGCATTACATACTAATGACCATGGGCGCCCGCAGAATTTATTTCAGGGGGGGGGGCATATTTTAAGGTCCCTCATGTTCAGCCCCTTTTCAAAAATGTCATGAAGGGGAGGGGCTTAGTCATACTTATTTTGAGTATTTATTTTTTTAAAGGGTAAACAGCGGCATTTATTTTTAAAGCATTTGTTAACCTAAAAAGAAAAAGGAATCCTGTTCCCTTAAAGCATGTTATACAGTTGTGCTGTGTAATTTGGCCCTTTCTATCACCTAAAATACCTGGCTGATCCCACCTGGCTATGGCCCCTCTGTAAACTGATCACGGTATACCATGGCTGCTGAGCCCTGACACCGTGGTCAGTTTACGTGCCTCCATCAACCGCAGCCGTCCTGTCCTCTCTCCCCCCTCCCTCTCATCCTGTCTGCTCCTGTGTCAGTGCCCACCCCCACCCCCTCCCCTCCTGCTGCTGTAGTTTCATTTAAAGTTTCATATCCTGTCTACAGTCTGTTTAATAATCCTGTGTGCCCCTGTGTCTGTGTTTTATAAAAATAAGCCATTCTTTACAGGTTTTCAGAGCGGCAATCGATGCTTGCGTGACCCACCGCCTCTCTCCTCCTCTCCCCCTTCCCCCCTCCTCCCCTCCCAACTGATGTCAGCAAGGAATCCCCAGCCCCACCCATGGCAGGCAGCTGTCAGACAGGGAAAGGAGAGATCCGACGGGTCACGTGTGGGGCACTCAGCGCTCTAAAAACTGGTAAAGAACGTTTTTTTTAATTTTTTAAACACAGACACAGGGCGCACAGGATTATTAAACAGACCAGACAGGATGGTATAAAGTGGCTTAACAGCCACTTTAAAGGGGAAGTTGAGATTCCGGGGGGGGGGGGCATTTGCCCCCCCCTTGCCCCTACTTGCGGACGCCCATGCTACTGACCCTTGTACTCTGTTACATTCTAGTTTCTGTGAACTATGCACTCCTTTTTACTAACCCCTGTAGTAAGTTTTACTTACTCTTGACCTTTGAACTCTGTATTACTTACTCCTGACCCCTGCACTCTGTGGTACATATTACTGCCCTCTGATCTCTGCAGTACATGCTACTGAAATATGAACTCTGTGTTACTTACACCTGACCCTGAACTCTTAAAATTGTCCTTACTTTTTAATGGGGACTTAATATGTTATCTCTTTAGAAAAATGTCCATTGCACCTTCATCTCTGTCTAAAGTTGTCTAAAGTAATTTCACTACTGCAAAATTACAACATTAAATGCAACAGATTATACATTAGCAATGAAACAACATTTACTTTTCCTTTGGGGCTTCCTAGCAGTTGAACAGCCATATGTATAGTTGGTTCTCCAGAGTTACATAATTGACATACAACTTGTCGCTTTCTGAAACAAATAAGAGTGATTTTTTCAAAATTCATGTTAATGTGAAATAAACAGCCTCAAACTCTGAAATGCTCTTATTTTGCTGCTTTTTATGGCACTTTTTTTTTTTTTTTTTGTATTGTCACTTTTTTGGTGTTTGTAAAAATAATGAGGCTAATGAGCATTTTTTGTGGCACAATAACAGGTTCAGGATAGTTTAAATTAGCTTTGGCTACACTCAGAAGCCATTTAAAGTCCATTACACCCTTAAAAATCTCCTTAAAGATAAACTCAGGAATACGCAAGTCTAAATACAAGAGACATGTGCATTTTTATTAGAACCTTGTTGTGCTTTTTGTATTTTAAGTTTAACCAGATCTGTATAGTAATCCAACACAAAACTTTACCTTTGTGGAGGAGCTTCCTGTAAAAAAAGACTGCTTTCCTTGTGCAGGCTTTTGTATACACTGATCCTCTAGTTTTCTGCAGGCAGTCTCCAGCTGGTGGGTCTGCTGGGTGCCTCCTACGGCTCAGTTTGCCACACAGACTAGGTACAACACAGTTTTTACATTTTTTGAATACAAACGTTTTATTGAGCTTTGTAAACAGTAAAAGCCAACAAAAAACAAAACCAAAGTATGACATATCAGAGCTGTGCTAGTACATGTTATTCTGAACAAGTGTCATATGTATCACATGGTAATAAAAGGAGAGAAAAAAATTATATAACATATAAAGTTATGTAATGTAGCAATGTCACATGCTTTAGAAGCGGAGACGTAGACATGTATTCGTAGAAAACAAAAAATGGTAGAACATGCTAAAGTCTCAGCTGAAGATATGGGCATGGAGAACGTTGTTGTGATGAAAGCGTCATAGTATATTAGTTTCCAAAGTCCAACCATACCGATTTTCATATATGCATACTTCGGGAAGATTAACAATAACAACATTAACAAAATGTTCCTGATATAAGAATTATTGATGGGGGTAGGACCCCCACGTAGACCACTGAGCGCTGAGTAAAGGCAATCCTATAAGGTCTAAAACGCATTCAGACCGTAGACCAATTCTCCCATTTTTTATGGAATATATGCATAGTGTCATATAAAGTGTGATGAACCCTTTCCATGCTCCTAATCGCCTCCATTCTTGATAACACCTGAGTCCAAGGGACCGTCTCCGACCGCCAGTTAAGGGCCACCGCCCATAGCACCGAGCAACATAGTGTGTGTGCTAATCTCTGGGTTGGTGTCGGGGCAACAGGAATTTTAGCGAATAAAAGTCCCATCTGAGGGGTAATGGATATTCTAGAAGTCAACATTTGAGAGACTACTTCTGATACCTTATGCCACACAGCTGTCAATCTGCCGCACTCCCAAAAGGTGTGAAGTATGGTGCCTGGGGCACCACAGCCTCGAAAGCAGCGGCCGGAGACCCCCTGGTAAAACTTATGGACCCTGTCTGGAGTAAAATACCACCTAGTGTGGAGCTTTACTACTGTGTCCTTTACTGACATAGATTTAGTGCATTTATGCATATTCTGTAACATGGATGACCACGACTCAACTGATAATTCCACCCCAAGATCAGCCTCCCACGCCAGCATGGCCCGAGATTTGTCTGGAAGGTGAAGTCCATTAAGGTAACTGTATAATCTCGAGATTACTCCTCTATCTCTAGATGAGGTACGGCTGATAAGTTCAAATAGAGAGGATTCAAGGTTGCCCGTCAAAGGGCCCTGAGAGCTATAAAAGTCTCTAATTTGAAGGAATCTATGGGATTCAGAATCTGGAATTTATTTTTAAGACCTTCAAATGAGTAAAAGGAATTGTCTCGGAACAAGGCGTGGAGGGCGACCAGGGAGTGCTGCACCCACCAGCTATAGTCGTCAGGAGACGTGAATGCTGGTGTAAAACTTTTATTACCCATAAAGGACATCAATGGAGGTCTAGAGGAGCGCAGCTGGTACCTGTCGTGACAGGCAGACCAAAGCTTTAGGGTATGCCACACTATGCTATTGAGCTGCTTGACGTCCCGAGGATGCGACATGGAGGACCAAAGCAGGCCCTGGAGGTTGAAGGGGCGAACCGATTCATTTTCGAACCTCAGCCAAGGTGGCTGTGGGGCACCTGCATGCCATTGTGCGGTCTTGGCCAATCTAGCCGCCAGGTAATAGTGCCACAGGCTAGGGACCCCCAGCCCTCCCTGAGAGAGAGGCCTATACACTGTGGGCTTTCCACACCTAGGCCTCTTACCTTTCCATATGAATCTGTTCACTTCCCTTTGTATGTCCTCCACATCCCCTCTCCGGAGCGCAATTGGCAGGGCACGGAAGAGATATAACAATTTAGGCAATATAGACATTTTAACTGCTACTATCCTGCCCATAAAGGGGATTGGGAAGGAGTGCCAGAGGGATAACCATTGTCTCACTTTGGTAAAGCCTGAGGATAGTTAACGCTATACATGGCTGGCAAGGATGGAGCCAGTCGCACTCCGAGATAAGTTTTTACATTTTTATTGTTGTCTGGTGATAATATACCTCTATCTCTCATAGTACATTTAAAAAACAATATTCCAGTGCCCATGGGACTTTTTCAATGTATGTCAAGCCAAAAAATATATATATATATATATATTTTTTTATATTAATAGAATAAAATGTATTTTTACAAATATGAAGTATATTTATAATGAAGAAAGCAATTACAGTCTGGGATCAGGCTTAGGGGCCAGTGGCTTAGGCAGTAGAGAGGTTCACAAGTAATCAGCTAGAAATATACAAGAAAATCCCCCTAGCAGGGACTCACCTGAGGCACAGGGTCTGAGCACTAGCTGCTCTTCATCAGAGCCCCTAATGGTGGAGATGGGTTTTACTGTATGCCTATGTCGGTTGCAGCCTTCTGGATTGGCAAGAGGGAATAGAGGAAGTGGGGGTCAGGTAACAGATAAAGCAGATAAGGAACAAGCAGAGGCCTAGTCAGTGAACAAGCCAAAATGTCAGTAAGGCATAGTAACTGGATGGGATCAGACAGAAGCATAATCAATTTTAAAAAAATCAAGGCTTTATAAGAAGTGGTAGCAAAGTTAAGGACAGCAGCAGGTATGCAAGGCACAAGATATTGGCTGGAGAGAGAACAATATTTTGACAGACGGGAAGTGCAGAGACATGACCTAAATCAGAAAGCTTATGGGGACAGCAAAGATTTCAAGGTTCACCAGAAACAAGATACAAGGCAAGGTTTTTTAAAAAAAAATCAGGCAGGGAGCTGTCCAGCATCTCAAGTGGCAAAGCAAGAAGAGGTATAGCCAGACACCGCAGAGTTCCTAGGTTCAGATCCGGACCCTGACAAAAGTTTACTGAGCTCAATATACTTAGCATAACCACTTCATTATTGTCATTTTGTATCCTATTACAAATATGCATATGAGAATTCCACAAAATCACAAACAAATAGAGAATAGAATGCATCATAAATCTCAACGTGTTTTGTGAATATTCATTCATTGCATCATGGGTAAATGCTACTGACAAGACTTAAATCAGCATCAAACATAAGTAAAAAACTATAGCACTGTTAAATGGTAACCACAAAGGTTGTCTGCCCCAGCAGCTGTGAAAATAGGGCCCATGTGGCCCAATTGAACAACAGGAAGGCAAAAGAGGTGCAGGTGGAAATTAGAAATCACCGTAGTGATTCCTTACAATCACACACCTCCCAACTGTCCCTGATTGCGAGGGTCTGTCGCTAATTTAGAACAAAGTCCCTCTGTCACTCTTTCCACCTCATTTGTCCCTCCTTTTGGCCTGATCTATATAGGTGTATATAAAATATTATTTTTATCTTTCAGAAAATGTTTCCCAGTGCTAAACCTTTCATCCAATTTCTAATTTGCAGCATTTGTAAATTCCGAAATCCAAATGAAATGATTAGTAGTGGTAAAAAAAAAAACACTCGTGGGTTTAACCAATCGTTTTTTTATACAATTCACCTTTAAGGGGGGCATGGCAGGGGAGTGTGTCCTATGCCTACATACATTTGCTAATAGGTGTCCCTCATTCCCATTTCAGAAAGTTGGGAGATATGCAATCACCGATGATTTTTATTAAACTGTCCGGGAAGGCTCTTCCTCTTGGCACCAAGGGAGTTAGAGAAAGATCACCTCTGGCTGGATATTCATCAGCCAGCGGGACACTATTCCAGCAGAGATCTGAGCCTGAGACTTAGAGTGAGGACACCCAGGAACAGCGCAGCACCTCTCACACCACAGCACCCACACTGCTGCAGCAGGGAGACTGGAACTTTCACTCACTCTCTGCTTCCCACAAGCTGATCAATAGAGGCTTTCAGAAAGAGAGCGAGAGGGCCTCCTTTCTACAGCAAGAGGTCACAGCAGCATCCCAGGGACTGGTCAGAATGCTATTCGCCTTTTGCTGATGCTAATAGCAGGGACCAAGCCACTGAGAGCAGGACACCAAGTGTACTCAGTCCATATCACATCCATATTGCACTCTATACCACACTTTTTTCAATCCTAGACTGCACCTATACCAACCCTAAATTGCATTAAAGCAAACATTTACCACATCTGAATTACATCTACGTTGCACCTATTCCAAGACTATACGGTACCTATACTGTACCCATACTGCATGCAGGTTTACTGGGACTGTCATTAAGTGCAAATATGCTCTTAAAGGGACCCAATGATAGTTGGCAAAATAACACTTCAAAGGACTGCCCCTTTCCATAATAATTATTCTGCCAGCCCCCTTTGTTCCGCTGCCACCTCCACTAACACCCTCCTTTTCTTTTGGACAGTGTATACCTATTCAGCCTAGGACTAGCATTGCTACCATAAATGTACTCTGGCAATATAGTTCAAGCACTCGTTAAATTCAACTTTACTACTAGTAACTGCTGCACTTGAGATGGCCTTGCTACTGTGTATGCTGATCTTGATGCCAAACGTCATCTTATGCCTAGTCCTTACTGTAATTACTTTGTATGCTAAATTGTGTACCATTGTTAATCAATTTTATGCTTTCCTAGTTACCAACCATATTGGGTGACAATATATTAAGTTTGCTTTTACCACCTTGTTTGGTGCCTGATTTCTTTGATATAGCACTACTATTGGGTACTAAATATTACTTACAGTGATTTCCTATAATATTTTATGTTTGGACACTCAACCTGGTGTGTGAGAGGGGCGGAGGTTCTTGAGAAGGTCAAGGTATAAGATCATAACTATATTTGCAAAGGCATTTTGTACATGCAAATTGAATTTATATCCTTTGTGGCTATTCAAGAATATGTTTAAATTAGTTTTGGTGCAGAGTTCAGTTTTAATGTTGGCTTTCCCATTAACTCCAATGCATTTCTCCAAAAGGGCAAATTTGACAAAAGCCTCCTGATTTTCACTGAAATTTTGAGGAAGTGAAAGCACCTAGTTTTGGACAACCCTACTCCTTCATACGAGTGCTTCGTTGTATTTAAAATCTGAAGATAAAAGATAGTTATGAACGGTAATAAGCATGGTCTGCTCATATTAGCTTCAAGTCTTTTTATCAGTTCCTCTTCATCTGTCACTTTCTGCCATCAAAGAAATCAGAGCTTTCTATGATCCTTTTTTAATCTTTACTTCCTCTTTTTTTGGTTGTAAGCTCTAAAGCAGAGCCCTCTGATCACCATTGTGTTAAAATGTATTGCAACTCCCACAATTTGTAAACCGCTGCACAAATGTTCGGTGCTATATAAATCCTATATGATTATTATAATAATAATAACAACAATAATAATAATAATACCCTAATCAATAAATGGTGTTACTTAGGAGAGTGTGACACAATAATCATTACCCTGGTTTAAAAATGTCCTTAAAGTGAATAATTTTTATTTTGTTATTATACCTCAGAAACATACCTTTCATTACCAGGGCATATTTGTGGCACCTCCCTATGTGCAATACATAGAAGCAATTAAATCACCCTACAATTATTGCTGTGTCCACTATGCTATTTCGATGGTTTTGACTTTTTTTTGTGGTTCCAAAGCATTCATGTTGAATTCACAGCCAAGAAAAAGAACACTGTCAACTTTCAGTCACGAGAGATTTGCATGTTCCAAGTTGCTGCTGTTTTGGCTCTTTTTGCAGGAAGGCCATCGATGCTATCATGAGCTGTGTGTTTCTAGAGCATTCATATGAAGCTCCGATGGCTTCTCATTGCATGCACAACTTTTTTTATGTATATCCTTTAATATTATCTTAATGTAGCACACCCCATGTAGGAGTTGCAGATGAACAGGGATTCCCCACTTCTGCTCAGCCAGGCACACTGAATCTGCACAGGCACTCAACATCAGAAAACAGTCTGTACCTTTGTTTTTGTTGTTTATTAGGGTATTAACAACTTGGATGAGGATAGGAAGTTTATACTTGACGGCACAACAAATTTAGGAACAACTTCCTATATACAGACTCCTCTTTCCTCTAGCTTTCCTCCTGCACACACTTTTGCTTTTCCACTCCTGTTGGAACTGACAGACTTCTTGTAAGTTCAGTACCAGTCCCTTACACACAGGAACTTACAGTCTCTTGAAATAGCACCTGCAGAGTGAAACAGTGTTTAGCCTACAATAGTGACAGCAGACAGACATCCTGCAAAGGTAGAGTACAAGACATCAAGATCTGGAGACCCCTACACAGCATTTAAAGTGTTCACATCTACGTAGCCACAAGATAAGACTTGTGTTCATACACATCGCTTCTGGTCTGGATTGGGTTTGAAGTCCATTTGGCCTTGGTTCCTGCAGCGAGTGATGTAGTATGTACCTGGCCCAGCTGTTGATTGATTGAGTTTGGCATCCCATATGCTATTATTGACCTCTCTATAATTTGAGGGTCAATCATATTTGGTAAGCAGGATTGCCCCTTTCCTTATGGTGGTATCATATGCACTTTTTCACAGCAGTCAGTGTGGGGATCTTTTCTGAAACATTATATTCATGGACTTTATGTTGTTTTGTCACTGGACTTTGCTATTTTAGTTGGCGCTGCACCCTTTTTTTTTATATAAGATTACTTAAAGTGTTTGTTACCCTAAAAAAAAAAAACGGATCCTGTTCCCTTAAAGCATGGTATACTGCACAGTGCTTGTGCTGTGTAGTTTGGCCCTCTGTATCACCTGATATACCTGGCTTATCTTGCCTGGCATTACCCTCCCCCCTGTAAACTGACCATGGTTTAGCATGGCTGCTGAGCCCTGACACCGTGGTTAGTTTATGTGCCTCCATCATCCGCAGCTCTCCTTTCTGCTCTCCTGTGTCCTCCTTCCCCCTCCCCTCTCTGCCTGTCAGCTCTGTCCATGACCCTCCCCTCCTGCTGCTCTCATATCTTTACTATGATCATGCCATCCCCTCTGTTACATAACACTATGTGTCACTGTGCCTGTGCTATATTAAAAAAATGCAGATTATACCTTATCTCAGAGCGTCTCCCAGCGCTCGCATGACTCCTCGGCTCTCTCTCCTCCCCGGCTGATGTCAGTGGGAGTGCTCAGCCCTGCCCCGCCCGCTATAGCTGTTAGAACAGGCAAAGAAGAGAGTTGAGGAGTCACATGAGTGCAGGGAGATGCTCTGAAATAAGAAACAATCAGCATTTTTCTTAGATAGCACAGGCACAGGGACACATAGTGTTATATAAGAGAGAAGATGGCATGATCACAGTATAGTGGGTTAACAACTACTTTAAGCTCACCACTATCTTCAAGGGAGACAGGCTACATGTGGCAGTTACCCCCCCCCCCCGCCCTTTTTTAGTCCCCACCAGTGTTAAAATACTCACTCTCTTGCTCCCATGCCTCCAAGAAAGCCTCCTCCCTTGTATTTTTGGCAGGATCCTTCCGGCACCTGAGCCCTGGCCCACGGCAGGTCACCCCTCCCCAGACTAAGGGGTACCCCTCCGGGCCACAACAACCTCCTCAACACTGCCCCTGCTGGCATGGCCCGTGTCTATTTATGAGGTTATCTCAGTCCCCTGCCAGCCCTTAGCCAATGCTACTGGGGATTGGCTGAGGCCTCATAAATATGCATGACAGGTCCTCCTAACCCTTGCCCTCTAATTCTAGAAGGCTCTCCAACCTCTCAGACATCAGGGAGAGGCACCAGAGAACTGCCAAGATGAGTAATCCAGCCCTAAACTCCAATAACCCTGACCCAATTATAAACTCACACATTTACAGCATGAGTCAGGATATGGTTTGCCTAATCTACTTCTAGCACACATTAGATGGTGCTACATTAATATTACACAAGCATACAAAATTGTGTATTTTTTAATATTCTCCAAGTAACTAACCATACGTATCTTTAATATCTGAAATAATTATGTGTATTTAAAATATATTATACAAACTAAAATGGTAAGCACTTTAAAACACTATAAAATGGTTTATTTGACATAAAGGTAATTAATGTAATTGAAGAACTTTTGAAACCTTTCAAACATGACTTGCTGTAGAGAAATATAACTGGAAATGAACTGTTCATATATTTACACCTTTCTGAACATGTTTTGTGCATTATTAACAATTATTAAAAGTGATTGTAAACGATAACCTTGTAAAAACAACCTACTTCGTTTTAAAAAAATAAAAAATAAAAATAAAGGTATAACATTTGTGTATATAAGTGATTTTTTTTATTTTTATTAAGTGATCACATTCCTTTTGTTCTCAGCTGCATAAAACATGGGGAAGGAGAAACAGCTGCATACTGATCTTCCCAGTGAAAGGCTGTGCATAGATTGGGGGGGGGGGTGCAGGTTGACAGGACAAGTTTGATCATTGGAGGAGAGCACACTCCAAGCATAGCTAGAGAATTATTGACCATGGTATGTTCCGATGATTAGCGTGGTCAGTTTTTAAAAGGAAAGCATTACACAAATGAAGCAATACAAATAGAACAGAATACTTATTCACACAATTACATGGTACAACATGCACATGTCAGGAATATGGGTTTACATATTCTTTAGGCCGTGAAGTGCATACAGAAAATACACCTACATTTCAAGTCTATGGATAGTTGTAAAACACAAGTCCTGTCCATCCCACTCCCTTCTGGTGTTCCAGTAGCTACATTTTCTCACCTGTTTTTTTTGTAGAAATTGTATCTCCAAATTTACCTACTGTATACTCCTTGCTGTTTTGCACATACAACAATCTTGCAGCAAAGTTTTAGTACTAAGATGCTTCCTACAGCCACCATTTAGACTAAATCTTGCCTTGAGTGTCTGGATTTGATTGGTGATACATCAATCAGATAGGGAAGAATTTCAGAATTTGGAAAAGTAGGCCACCTCCCTGTATATGAAGGGGTTATTAAATTAAAGATAAATTGAGTTATATTGATAACTTTAGAGCAATTACAGTGTTTCTGGGATGGAATTTAATATTTAGAAATTCACTGATAGAGTATAAATACTGAAAGGCACTGCATATTACATTCTGCAAATTGTTTTGGCGCTAAATATTTAAACACTGGATAGGAGATGTTTAACTCTTTTATTTTTACATTATATATGAATTTTATAATTTGGCTTTTGCTTTATCATAGGGTAAATATAAATTAGATATTTTGTTTAAACCATAACTAAGGGAAGCATACAGTATGACATATATGATGCAGTGTGTCACTATCATTACCACAGCAGGTTTTTGTTATTATTAATCATTTAATATCTGTTAATCCTAGCTACTAAATGGTCAGAGTAGCTATCATTTAACTAGTAGGGGGCATTGACTACAGCAGATTGGATAAAAGCAAAGGATGACCACCATCCTGTAGCATTGCGTGCTGGTGGCCACTCTGTTAAAAAAAGGCCTCAAAGAGAGCAGAAATCAGTAGAATCAACAGGTATTTATCAAACATTTAAGTAAAAATCGATGTATATAAAAAACTTGCACAGTTATATTAACAATGGAAAAAGAGAGCTATTTGGATTTTATACACTTTTTTTAAATATTTTTCATAAATATTATTTTATCATTTTTATATTTCTTATTTTTAAAAAGTAAAAAATGACCAATTCTAATCTAAAAGGGTTAAACCTAACATGAAGATCTTTTTGCAGTTTATTGAGGTTTTTTTTCTCTTTTTTTTGGCCATAACTGTTCAATAATGTACCAATTGTTGCCATGTGCTGTGGTGTTATCTTTGTCATATGGATACCCATCCATTGGGAACTATTTGAGAACTACCAACCTATTTTATTAAGACCAAAGACCTGAAGCTGAAATGTCTATTAGATATTTAAATTGGCAAACAATAAGTGAAAAGACTCATGTGTCAATATAGTGAGAACTTCTCTTTCCAATATTTAGAGCACTGTTAATTTAAGCCACAGAGACCAAAAGTATAATTTGTTTGAATTATGCGTACTTCCAAGATAAATATTTTTTGTCTTTCTACTCCAAAAGCTTTCTTTCAAATACCTAGTTAGAAATTGTTGTCTTGCAAATTACACAATAACAAAATTATATAGTATTACTCAGATAAAAAAAAAGTGACTTCTTAGTTTTTAATGCTAGGGAGACATTAGTTTAACTGGGTACTTATCTACAGACTACCGGTAAAGTTTACATTTTTGATGACTTGTTACTATACCAACTGAATTGTGTTGTAAATACATATATTATGTATATATGTATGTTGTATGCATTAAAATATGAAAATTGACAGGCAAACCTTTCAGCAGCAAAGCTCATGTAGGACTTATATGACTACACACATGGAATGTATCTTTTTTACTTTATTTTGTTCAGGATTGCAGCCCATGCTGGTTTTTCACTAAGGCTATTCGACAGAAGCTGGTCATTCGACAGGCTACTGTTGAACAGACAGTGGTGCACATTTACCACAAGTTGGTCAGTTCATGCTGAACTGACCAACTTTACATGTGCACCTGGGCTTTAAGGTACTTTTCATAAATTAATCTATACTGCTCAAAAAAATTAAAGGAACACTTTAAAAACACATCAGATCTCAATGGGGAAAAATATAATGCTGGAAATCTATACTGATATGGACTGGGTAATGTGTTAGGAATGAAAGGATGCCACATTGTTTGATGGAAATGAAAATGATCACCCTACAGAGGGCTAAATTCAAAGACACCCCAAAAATCTAAGTGAAAAAAGGATGCAAGAGGCTAGTCCATTTTGCTGAAATTTCATTGCAACAACTTAAAATAGTACTTAGTAGTTTGTATGGCCCCCATGTGCTTGTATTCATGCCTGACAATGTCTGGGCATGCTAATAATGAGACGATGGATAATGTCCTGGAGTATTTCCTCCCAGATCTGGACCAGGGCATCACTGAGCTCCTGAACAGACTGAGGTGCAACCTGGTGGCCTTGATGGTCCGAAACATAATGTCCCCAAGGTGTTCTATTGGATTTAGGTCAGGTGAGAGTGGGGGGTCATTTAATAGTATCAATTATTTCATCCTCTAGGAACTGGCTGCATACTCTCGCCACATGAGGCTAGGCATTGCCATGCACCAAAAAAAACCCAGGACCAACTGCACCAGTGTAGGGTCTGACAATGGTTCCAGGGATTTCATCCCAATACCTAATGGCAGTCAGGGTGCCATTATCTAGCCTGTAGAGGTATGTGGTCCCTCCATGGATATGCCTCCCCAGACCATCACTGATCCAGCCCCAAAGTGGTCATGCTGATTGATGCTACAGGCAACATAATGTTCTTCACAGGTTTTCCAGATCCTTTCACATCTGTCATATTTGCTCAGGGTGAACCTTCTGTTATCTGTGAAATGCACAGGGCGCAAGTGGAGGACCTCCCAATTCTGGTGTTCAATGGCAAATGCCAATCGAGCTCCACGGTGCTGGGTAATGCCGAGCACAGGGCCCAATAGCGGATGTTGGGCGCTCAAGCCACCCTCATGAAGCCTGTTTCTGATTGTTTGGTCAGAGACATTTACACCAGTAACCTGCTAGAGGTAATTTTCTAGGATTCTGGCAGTGCTTATCCTGTTCCTTCTTGCACAAAGGAGAAGATACTGGTTCTGCTAATGGGTTAAGGACCTTCTACTGGCCTGTCCAGCTCTCCTAGTGTAACTGCCTGTCTCCTGTAATCTCCTCACTCTTGGGACTGTGCTGCTTTGATACAGCAAACCTTCTGGCAATGGCACCAAGTGTGGTGCCATCTTGGAGGAGCTGGATTTCCTATGCAACCTCTATAGGGTCCAGGTATTGCCTCATGCTACCAGTAGTGACACTGACCCTAGCCAAATGCAAAACTTGTGAAAAACATTCAGAAAATATGAGTAGGGAAAAAAATTTCAATGGCCTCCACCTGTAAAACCATTCCTGTTTTGGAAGTTGTCTCGTTGTTGCCCATCTAGTGCACCTGTTGTTAATTTATTTAACACAAAAAACAGCTGAAACTGATTAACAACCCCCTCTTTTACTTAACTGACCAGATTAATATCCCAGGAGTTTAATTGACTTGATGCTATACTCTGATTAAAAAGTGTTCCTTTAAATTTTCTACTATCAGTGTATTTTTAACTGCTCCGTTTAAAAAAACCGAATATTAAGACAGCTAAACTCCAGCATACACAGACACAATTTAGTGAGTCAGAGGTGTGACTCATCCACCACCGGCAGTGCGCTAAACGAAAAACTGGAACTAATGTCATCACCAATCCTTATAGCCACTTGCAGATGGAAAGAAGTTTCCAATGGCCTCCAAGACAATGCATTTAGAGGCGGAAGCCTCGTTGTCAAGTCCTCCTCTTTCATTTGGACATTACACCCCCCCCCCTTACTCAGCTCAAGAGCTTAACATCACATTACAGTGCCCCTGAGCAGCAATGTGGCAGAGTTTTTTTAGCTATGTGTGTATACTTTTGGCTGTGTGGATTTATGCCTTTTCAAATAAAGTGGAAATAATCATTCTATTTGACCTTCCTCGGATTCTCTTTTATATGTGTGTAGTGCTTGCAGGCACCTCCACATTGATGGACACATAACTGGTTTGTTGGGAGTATATGCACACATTTCACTCAGACTCAGGACATTTGGCACATTCATACCTCGAGTGCCAACACTAAAAACTTTATATATTCCTACATCACCATGCATGGTTCCTTCTTGGTTGAAGTTATTTTCCAATTAAAAGACTCAGTTGCCAGCTACAGCAGCATGAGAATCGGATGAACATTTTTTTACTTTGGTCTGAATTATTGCCCTGACACATGGACTGATACATAACAAAGGATACAGTTCAAATTATATAAAATTAGAGTTTGTCTTCAAGTGTTAGAAAAACTGCAAAATGTAGTAAAACGAGTTAGTTAGGTACAAAAACAGAATAAGGATAGTTTCTAGTAAAACCCTGACATACAATTACTAAAGCTGACCATACACTAGTAGAATTTTGTTTGAAAAAGCTCATTTTAAGAATGTTCTAATCCTTACTGGGGTTAAATCAATATTCTTTTTTGACCACAGTGATGAGAAAATTTGAAGAAGCGGGATGGAAAATGTTTTTCAAATAAACAAATTTATAACAATACAAAAATATGCTGTGTGGCATAGCTTATACAAAAGACTGCTATGTGACAAAATAAAAAAGTTAGATTAAAAATTAAACAATTAAAAAACAAGCCTATTGCACCTTAACACCATGTTAAATGGTATGTATAATTAAACACTAAAAATGCAACATTTTAGCAACATACTGTCGTAGCATAGTCACCTCTGATTAGGAATAGAAATAGACATTTTGTTTCGGTCCCGTTTAGGTCACACTCCTTAACAACCAGCTATTCTTCACACAGAATTTGAATAGGTCAATCATTTTTCATTAGAAAATTAAACATAATGAAATGAAACAAAATGAAACTAATTACGAAACTAATCAACAAAACAAAATTAGTAACATAATGAATCTATCCGAAATTAAAGACGTTTTTCCGTTCTACACATGTTTAAAAAGAAATACCTCTCCTCACCTTATCTCCATTGTATTGGGGTAGACATTTTGTAGTTTACTTAAGATAGCTGGAAAGGCAGAAAACATGGTTTGATATTTCTGTTCAAAACACAGGAAGTTACAAGAACACCAGCTTTCTGGCACGATCAACGGAATCTTTTCTGTACATGCATAAAATGTACTTTGCCTAAAAAATAAAAATTTATGTAGCCACCACATCTAAAGCCTGGTACACACAATTTTTTTTTTTCGTTCAAACCAGTGGATTGAATGAAAAAAAAAAAACTGACAGCTCTGGTCAGAGCCGCTGTTCTAATGATCAGACATTAGTACAGCAATCTCTCCCACTGAGCTGTTGTGTTCTGACAGGTGGATGGCCCACCGGACAGAACACTCCGGTCAGCGCTCTCTGCCAGTGGCTGAGAGCGCTGATCGGGAGCCAGTCAGCTGCATTTTTTCCAGCATTCTCGCCTGACAGAAGCTGACTTACACACGGGCCAAATTTCAATAAAAACTGGCTTATGTCTCTTCACATTTTGACCCATTTGTACAGGGCTTGAGGACTTGTAAGCTGCAATTGATCGCACTTTGTTTACATATATCATAGTTTCATCTTCCCCATGACTCCAATGTATTTTGCAGAATCAGTGAATTTTGTTAATTTTTTTTTACAGACATGTATAAAGTACCAATCATATAAGATTTATTTTTTTCTATTTTTTAGTTGTTTTTGTCCATTTGTTATAGTTGTCTGTTTAAGCTTTACTAATGCTAAGTTAAGGTATTTTGTTAGACTTTCTTTTATGGATATTCTTTTAGATGGTCCTTGGCTTTGGAACCTCTATGTTAGGTGTGATAACTAATAACACTTTATTGTAATGATTCTTTACTTGTTTTGTAATTAAATTAATAATGAAAATGAAATACAGATATATATGCTAAAAAAGTACCAAAGATAATTTTTGCATAAAAAAGGGGAGCTACGCTATTTCTTTTATAACTGTACCAACAGCTCTTTCAAGAAAATCCACCATATCCTATTAAAGGAATGCCAGATTACATGTGCTCCATAGGGTCATTGTGAACAATATAAAAACTATAAATTATAAAATAAGGGCTACAAAATTAGTGCTGCAGAGCCCCCCCCCTCCCCCCCCCATCAAACACCCACCCACCAGGTCAAAAAAATTACCAATGCAATGAATTGATCAACACCAAGAAAAAGAAGGGGGTGCTGATCTAGAAAACAGAATAATTGAGCCCCCGTGGTGTTATTGACAGATAAATAATTGTAAATGTACCAAAAAGATAAGTCCCTCTGACATGGACATCCACAATAGGGATGATCGAACTTTTGAAAAGTTTGGTTCGACCAGAACACCCGAACTTCCCAAAAGTTTGTTTCGGATTCCAGAACCCCATTGAAATCAATGGGACCCGAACTTCTGGAATCAAAAAACACAATTTTGAAGCCCTAAAACCCAATAAATGCCCCTAAAAAGTGCCTAGGGTTCTGGGTCATGCCCCAGGGACTATTAATCACACAAAAAAAGTTCTTAAAAATTGTCGTTTTTGATAGAGAGCCAATTATTGAAAAAATTATTGAAAAAAACAAAACAAAATGAGATTTCTTTGGATTTAGTGTTGGGGGGGGGGGGGGGTCTAAACAGTGTACCTGTGAAGCTTCAGCTCTGTAGCATGTCCAGAACCAGAAAAAAAAAGATAATTTTTCTTAGAATTTTTAGTAGCGCAGGGATGGGGTTCCGCTCTTTTCACACCTGGGCGTTTTTGTTGCAGGCGTTTATTGGGCATTTTTTGGGCGTCTTTGGAGGCAGGCATAACATCTGAACTTCTGTATAGGGGTATATATTCACACACACATATATATACCCATATACACATAAACACATATAGGTGTGAAAGGAGCTGAACCCCATCCCTACGTTACTGAAATTATTTCATTAGCGCAGGGATGGGGTTCCGCTCCTTTCACACCTATATGTGTGTATGTGTATATGTGTATATATACCCCTATACTGAAGTTCAGATGTCATGCGTGCCTCCAAAGACGCCCAAAACATGCCCAATAAACGCCTGCAACAAAAACACAGAGGTGTGAAAGGAGAGGAGCCCCATCCCTGCGCTACTGAAATTCTAAGAAAAATTATCTTTTTTTTCTGGCGGTCACCCTGACATGGAAGAGTTCTGTCACCCTGGCATAGCAGAGTCAGTTCACCCTACACTATGGTCACCCTGACACTTTCCTTACAGAAACTAGATTATTGAATCTAACTATAGTGGTATATAGTACCCTAACTACACTGCATATCCCTTTCCTCACACTAATAATTGCAAAATGACACTGGAGCAGCAGAAATGCTTCCACTCTATTCCACAGTCTCTGTAATACAGTGCTAGAGATTTGGAGGGGCTATGTTATATACTGGGGGGTGTATGGGGGGCGTATTCACTCCTGATTGGCCTCTGGACCCCCTAGTCACACCAAATTGCTTTTGCTGATGTTTCTGGGCCAATCACGGGCTTTTAAAGCCCAGTTCCTGTCCCATTGCATTTTGGGCGGTTCTGGTGGCCGAATTTTGAACAGCCAATGTTCGGGTCAAACCGATGGTCTACCCAAACCGTTCGATCATCCCTAATCCACAATGGGAAGCACACCAGATCATTGCACGGTTGTTCTTCACTATAAGCAAACAGTGACTTTTTATATCAGAATAATTGTATAGCCTTACATGACAAGTATTTTATACTAAAATATTGAATATGGGTATATAAAATAAACTTGCATAATTTTAGGAGTGCATGTGTGCATGTTTTTAGGTGCCTTTGAATTTGTGGAAGGCAACGTTGCCTTTTTAATTGGTGGCGGAGGGTAGTGTTATCTCTTTTGACTTTAATAATATTTTTAGTACTTTTTAATTAAAATGATTCCTAAAAGCATTACTATTATTTTTGGTACATATATCCTTCAATAATACCCAGGGGATCAATTATTCTGGTTTCTAGATCAGCATCCCCTTCTTTTTCTTAGTGCCAATCCATTCATTGCATGGTTAACAATATGCACAACATTCACATTTTTAAAATTTAAAATGATTACAAACATAATCGATACAATGTTACTGACATTTAGTGGAGATAAAGATAAAGAACAGCTCAAAAATGAAAAAATCCCATGTTCATTTATATAAAAAAACAAGAGGAGTGAAGTTACAAAGTAAAAAGAAGCCTGGAACCTAAAAAGAGGATCACTAGAACTAGGAAATTGTAGCAGGACGTTGAAGATAATGTGGTTAATGGAGCAAACTAGCATTCCAGATGTTTCATGCAGATCTGGGGCCTGGAGTGTCTCTAATGGATCATGGCAGGGAATTCCAAAGCCAAAGGTGCAGGCCTAGAGAAAATGTAAAATCACTCAAGAGAATAAGAAATGGTAGAAGTTGATTATTTTCAGCCAGTCTTCTCTAAACAGTAATGGAAAATAACTTCTAGGTTTTAAGAATACTACACCACATTTCCATCTACTTCAATTGCCCTTTCTGGTAACTTTTCTGTTTCAGCACAGATGACCCAGAGTTCTGGAAATGTGCAACTTTTAAGTTCAATTCCTTTGGTCTTATTTGAGGTACTTAAAGTTCGATGAAGAAGGCAAATGTCCCATCCAGTGAGCCCAGCCAAGCCGCCATTGCTTATGGACCGCTGTTTTATTTTGGCGAACAGTCCAGCGGGATGCGTCACACTTGGTTATATAATAGAAGGAGGAGATCTGAAGAAAAAGAGAGGAAAAAAAAAAATTTCCTTGATGCTGTCCAACCTATTTCTAAAAAGAAAAAGCATTAATTAGATGACCACAAGACCTCTCCTGTTCCTGCAAGAACAAACCTGATTTCCTCAGCTATTTCTCATTACTAAATTCCCACTGCCCACAGAAGCACCACATCTCATGGTTTTGTCATTTGACACGTAGTATTAGCAGCCTTTGCACAGTCCTTTTGTTGACTGAGGTTTAAAGTCAAACATGGAAGTGAAAAAAACAGCTGGCATCAAAAGTAGCAATAAGCAACTTTTTCTGGCTTTGTTTGACCCAATTATGCTTCCAATGCAGATCTGTTAAGTTCCCACAGTTTTAAATTTCCTTGGAATATCAAGAAAAGCAACAATTTTGCGGTATTCAAATGTAAGGTAATAAGCAAAGGCTGCTTCTTTTAGCCTGTGCCACATCTAATGTTTGTACATTTTCATATGTAAATGTGGACTTTGTTGCAAAGGTTCCTTATGTATTTTATGCACTTACTGTAGCACAAGCCAAAAAAATTTAAATATTTTTGGAAATTCCTTGTCAGTGCCAATGGGAATCCTTTATGAAATAAAAAAAAAAAGAAAATGTTAAAATATGCTTTTTGAAATAAATAAATAAATAAATAAATAAATAAATAAATAAATAAATAAAACGTTGTCTATGGTGAGCAAATGGATTAGGCAGAAGCATGGAACAACGTTTGATAGCATGTTCATAAGTTTTACTTAGCTATAAAGCATATGCTGTTTTATAATTTCCTCAGATTTCAGAATTTGTTTTATATGATTGTGCAACTGCAGTTTTATTATGATTATGCTGGTCTCTTGTGCATGGAATATGCTATTTTCCCTTTTGTCCCTGATCACAGGCTTGGGTGAGTCCAACATTAGGTTGTATTGCTCTACTGCAGCATAGTCAACAGAGAGGAATTTAAGGATTTAAGGAGTGCGTGACCTTACTACTCTGATAACACAGGTGTCTGGCTCACAACAGTGGTTGGACATAATTTCAAATCCCTTGCCAGGTAAACTGATCATGTATAAGTATTTTAGTTTTCCATTCAACCAATCAACGTTCAGTTTTAACCCTTTGGGTCCTTTCACACGGGCGCAACCACCAACAGAGTCCGTAGGTGACAGCTCCATCTCCGCTCTGTGTGCGGAGATGAAGCTGTCAGATCCCCGCTGTTCTCTATGGGGAGATTGGATGAGAATGGACAGCCTGTCCATTCTCATCCGATCCGATCCACCAGACGGATGGAAAATAGGGTTTCCATCCATCCAGTATTCACGGACAGGATTGGATCAGAGAGCAGAGGGTGTCAGCGGACATGTCACCGCTGACATCCGCTGCCCCATAGGGATGCATGGAGCATCCGATCAGGTCCACCTAAAAAATTTTGAAATATGTATGATCTCAATAGAAGATCAAATACAGCGCTTGCTTGGAACTCTAAATTTTAAATATGTAATGCCAATATATATCAAAGCATCAGATTACCACAAAACATCAACTTAAAATTCCACTAATTGATATTGTAAATTGGTGCAAGGTGTGCAAATCAGTGCAAGTTGACACAGCATAAATATATATATAAATACAAATTCATTCAGTATGTAGAGAGTAAAAAACATATGATAAAATATGATAAAAAGTCTCTCTATAAATATATAAATAGCAAAAAATGTCCACAATGTATAAAGTGACGGCTGTGCTTTCAATTGATAAATTATATATATAACCAAAAAAGGTTATCCCAAATGTTAAAGTGGCTTCTGTGCTTCGAATTAAATAGGATGAAATATATATATGATCATAGAAAAAAGTCCATTATATATAAAGTGACTACTGTGCTCAAAATTAATAAAATCCAAATTAATTAAGATGAATTTTGTGCTCCAAAATGATAGGGGTAAAAATGTCCTTAATGGCAGATATAACCTCAATTCCAAGGTGTAAGTAGTCTATCCATGATACAAATTCCTTTATAAATGAGTGAATTAAATCACTTACCAGATGAAGTGGGTTCTGTATGCCGTATGGCACCAAAACCTTTCAGGCTTATAAAGCCCACTGGGTTTGAAGGATGTTTCCCCTCTGTGTATTCCTCCGGGGTCCTAGGATGCCTCTCTGCTCCGGGGTACTCAATTCCAAACACCATAAATAGGAGAAAGGATAAAACTCCAAATGGTATAGTACGTTTTGAAATAGGGTCTTTATTTTTCCATAAGGTGAATAAAATCAAAAATACAGCATCACTGGTTGTCTAGCGGTGCAAGTTGCTCGTCTTCCTCGCGGAGCAAACAGTAAAGCAACTCACTGCCGGCTTGCGTTCCACCTCCGCCGTGACGCAATGACGCTGTGCGGTCCAAGCTTGGGCAGCGGAGCATCGCACGACGTAATTTCCTGTTAACCACCGTGGAACGCACGCCGGCAGCGTACGCGGAAGTGGATGACACCGTTGTTGATGTAACCCATGCTCAAATAACCTTACGCTTGTGAGTAGCATTCTGTTTAATTACTTTTATTAAAATACCTACGGGCTTCACTATTATGGCTCCTTCTCTCCTTCATAACATATGGATCTGAGTAAGAGGAAAGGAGTAAGCAAAAGGCATCTTAAAGAGGTTGTGCAGGATCCATCCATCTACCCTGGGAATACAGTGTGAGCTTAATGCGTCCTTTTTCTTTCCATTTGGTAAATGCATCCCCATAGGGGGTCTTCTTCTTGAGAGCACTTGGGCACCTTATTTGGATCATTTGAGCACCTTTCAGCACTTTAGTTCCTCTGAGGGAACCATCTATCTGGACTGCACCTTATTTATTTATTTATTTATTTATTAATTTTTTCACCAATATATATTTGATTGTTTTATGGACATTTAAATTTTACTTCACATATGCACTTTATTTTTTGATGAATTGTATTTATCTTGAACACATTGTGCACTTTTCTAGTATTGTATACACAGATTGTTGTTTTTTACCTGTTAGCGCTGCCTTTTATGAATTTTTAATTTTTCTGGTATTTTACCTAGTGAGCAGCAGCTTCAGGATATATTATCAATTTATTTATAATTTTATTTTCACCTATTTAACATCACAGCGCGGGTATTAATTTTCTAGTTTTATATATTTTTTCAAAATTGTCGCTCTTTTTTTGTTTATAGCGCAAAAAGTAAAAATCGCATAGGTGATCAAATACCACAATAAGAAAGCTCTATTTGTGGGGTAAAAAAATGACCTCAATTTAATTTGGGTACAGCATTGCACGGCCGCGAAATTGTCCGTTAAAGTAACGCAGTGCCGAATCACAAAATATGGCCTGGTCAGGAATGGTGTAAATCTTCTGGTCTTAAAGCAGTTAAAAATACGCTCATTGAGAATTTTTTGGTCGAAGACATGTAGCTAAATACATTTTGGCCTGAATATAGGACAAAAATTGAATATATTGGATATTTTTTAACTGTCAAAGTAGAAAAATATTGTTATTTTTTCAAAATTGTCGCATTTTTTTATTAATATCGCAGAAAATAAAAATTGCAGAGATGATCAAATACCACCAAAAGAAAGCTCTGTTTGTGGGAAAAAAAGGACGTAAATTTCGTTTGGCTACGGCGTTGCATGACCGCGCAATTGTCAGTTAAGGTTGCACAGTGCCGAATCGCAAAAAGTGGCCCAGACGTAAGACAGCAAAATCCTCCGGTGGTAAAGTGGTTAAATAATCTTCAGATCTAAAAAATTTTAATATTGTAACATGTGTGCAAAAAATAAAAAAAGCAGTGAAAAGGAAAAGTGTGTCTCTGCCCTGGATATGGACATTCAAACATTTTCATAGTGAATAAACCTTAAAGGGTAACGCCACTTTCGTTGCGAAGAAAATAGAAAATAAAGAAAAAATAAAATAGCGTATACAATTGTGGTACAAGTCATATTGTAATTGAATGTTATTAAAAATTACCTTTCTTTTTCAATCTGCAGCCACTGTAATTTTCTGAAAATGCAATGCAATATGGCTACCTGGAGTTGTTTTGTACACAAAAGTCAACAAAAGCGAAGTTATGCTTTAAAACAAGTCCCCCACTGGCCTCTGTAGATGCATGGGCTGTGGAGCAATTAATCTCCAAATTTCTCTCAGGCCATTCAATTTACTCTCTGTAATGGTTGTGCGCATTGGGCCCATGAAAAGCTGTATGTGGTAGCCATTTTGTTCAGTTGATCCCAGCCATCTTGTCAGAAGAAGAGGCATTGCCACAGTGATCTTTTTCCCCTCCCTTCTTCTTCAGTTTACACAATCCACAACCTCTATTTTGAATGCCATGCCAGAACCATGCTATTCCAGAACCTCCTTATCAAATCAGGACAGATGCAGATCCGCTCATACCTTTTAGTCGAATCCATACTTCCGTCTGGAAACCCTAATAAAAATGTCTGACTGGCCCACTTGAGTGACTGGAGTTTTAACAGATATCTGTCATCTCTCCTCGCTTTGTAAATATCATAGCAATACACATTTCTGATAGATTAATTAGGAGCCAAGACTATAAAACTTCAGTATATTTAAGAATTTATAAAAATAAAAACAACACAGCTAGAATAAAAACATATTTACCTCCCTCCCTTTACCTTTGTAGTGTTTTGAGCCCAAATATCGTTACCTTAGGAGTACCAGGAGCAGAAACAGCCCAAATCCTCTCCTAGGTAAACTGGGCATCCAAGACTTATCATATTTATATCCATTTCAAAACTAATTTCATGCTGGATGATAATATGCATGTTAGCCTGTAACCTCTATGTATTCAGATATATTAATACTTATAGAAAACTGTATAAACCCGAATCTACCAGTAATTGTAAAATAATGGTAAGAAGTGGCGCAGATATAGAGTCCACAAACAATATGAAACAAAGCAAAATCAGATAATGACACCCAGTGAAAGTTCAGGGTCTAAGTATAAATAACATTCAAAATCAAGTATATCCAGTTGGGATGTAGTCCATGCTTAATGACTGCTGTTATAATACTCTCCACACCACGTGCCAAGCGTGTCACCCCTTCCCCGTAAGGTATGCACTGACCAAATGTGTTCCCTTACACTCTCGTGTTTGGAAAACAGGCAATGTATCCCTCAGGGTTGTGGAAATTCCATTGGTGATTGTCAATCATCTAGGTGATTCCATAGAACTCCCATGTATAAAAAAAAGAGAACTCCAATAGTGCAATAACGTATAATAAAATGTATTGATAAAACATAAACGGAATCTTCAACTGTTGCACTCACATGTAATAAACATGTAACAAACTTGTAAATCGCACGTGAAACTGAGGTAAAAGCCTCACATCGAGTTATGAGGGGCTACTCTGTAGATCTGGTGACCCCCCCCCCCCCCCGGCTACCATTGGCACTACAAGAAACATCAAATCAGGCTGACTTTCTGATGTGAAGAGAGAGAAGCTGTGGCTTATTGGTTGACTCTTCCCAAGCTTGACCAGATAATTAATAAAAGGGAAAGAAAAAACATAACTTTTTTAATCTTGTGTTGTATGAAGGGGGAACTGCTTGATACAGCTCAGAGTTGTGCAGAGAGGAAGAGAGGTGGAAGAGAGGTGGTAAAAACTTCAAAATCAAATCATCTTTTCATGCCAGTCTGGCACATATTCCTCACTGTCTAGACTTGATATGGCGCTAGGGAATGACCCATTGACCTCAATGGTAATAGACATAAGGTATGAGGCCAGAAGATTGTCAGGCCACTCCCCTCTAGTCCTGAAATTTGGCTTAGAAAAACAAGAGGGTGGGCGAGAGTGGAGCGTGAACCCTTTTTGGCTACAAAGAGCAAATGTTAGAGAGGCCTGGGGGAATTTCTTGGGCATAACAAAGTATCATTAATGCAGGGAATTGTATGGGACACCCTGAAAGCCTATTTAACCACTTCAATACAGGGCACTTTCACCCCCTTCCTGCCCAGGCAATTTTCAGCTTTTAGGGCTGTTGCAGTTGAGATGACAATTGGGTGGTCATGGAACACTTTACCTAAACCAAATTTATGTAATTTTTTCTCCCACAAATAGAGCTTTATTTTAGTGGCATTTGATCACCGCAAGGTTTTTTCTTTTTTGCTACATAAATAAAAAAAGCCTGAAAAATTTGGAAAAAAAAAAAAAGTTTTTTTGTTTATGTTATAAAATATCCTGCTGGACGTCATATGACAGCCAGTCAGGATAATACAACCACTTTGCCGCCGTCAATCTGCTATAGGGCAGGCAGCCCTAGTGGTTAAGGGGAAATATAATTCAACAGATCTCTAAGAGGAAAAAAAATCAGCTAAGGACTGGGAAATTAATATAATGGAGAAGGCGACTATAATTGAAAGAACGTATGTAGAAGAGATCCCTCAATAGATAATCTAGCTAAATGGACTGAGGCACAACAGGTATATCGAATGTTATCTTTGAGGAAAGCTGAGAATAGAAGGTTTTTCATAAAACAATCCCACTATGAGGAAGGGGAAAGCACCGAGCACATGCTTGCCCTTCTGGCGAAACCCTAGCATGGTACTATGTCCAATGTAAAGTCTGTTGAGAGATGTGCTGGAAGGGTGACCATGTGGGCCGGTGGAGATAGTGAATGTTTTTAAAGACTATTACTCTGATTTATATAGGTCTAAGATAGGAGAAGTGGACAGAGAAATTGGAGTTTTTTTTCAGGGCTTAGATATCCCACACCTCTCAGATAAAGATAGGATAATGCTAGAGGCACCTATTACTATCGAGGAACTACAAGACCCAGGATTGAATTCAGCTAACCATAAAATAACAGGGCCAGACTGATTGCCAAATGAAGTATATAAGGAATATGGGGAGATCATGCTGCCGGAGCTTATGCAGGTGCTAAATGGGGCACTGGAAAAGAGGATATTACCAACATCAAAGAAGCTATGATTATAATATTACCAAAAGAAGAAAAATATTCCCTGAAAGGAGCTTCATACAGACCAATTTCGCTGCTCTGCGCAGATGTTAAACTATTGGCGAAAGTATTAGCAACTAGATTAGGTAAAATAATTCACACCATAGTTCACTCAGATCAGTGCGGTTTTATCCCTGGTAGATCAACATCAATGAACATCAGGTAACTATTCTTAAACTTGCAGATTACAATAGAGCACATGGGATATAGGGCCATACTGTCCCTGGACACTGTCAAAGCATTTGACAGGGTCGGGTGGCAGTACTTATGGGCGACACTGTCAGCATTTAATATCAGTCCAGTTTTTATACAATGGGTGAAGTTGCTGTATGCTAGCCCAAGAGCGAAAGTGAAGATTAATGAAAGGGTCTCAGGATACTTTCCACTATCTCGGGGGACAAGACAGGGGTGCCCTTTGTCACCCCTGCTCTTTGACCTAGTGATAAAACCGTTGGCCATAGCCATTAAAACAGCGAATGATGTAAAGGGTTTTAGAAGGGGGGCAAATGAAGAAAAGATAACGCTTAATGCAGATTAAATTATTTTATGTTTAGGAGATGCGAACAACTCGTTAACTGCAGTGATGAATATTATAAACAGATTTGGAATGTTCTCTGGGCTCTCCATCAACTGGGAGAAATCTGTTCTTCTCCTGGTTGATGGATTGGATCAAGAGACATGGGAGAATATAGGACAGCTACAGGTGGTGGAGAGCTTTAGATACCTGGGAACAGATATAACGGTTAATCCTAAATTATATATAATGAAAAATTTGGAACCTCTGATAAAGGTATTAAGGGAAAAGGTAAGATTTAGAGTAGACTCCTCTTGTCAGTATTAGGTCGATGAAGTCTAAATAAAATGGTGTAGTTGCCCCAACTTCTATACATTTTGCATAACTCGCCAAGATGGATTACCATGGTGACACCTGTGAACCATACCTGCATAGTGTGCGTTGAAACAGCAACTTGTAGTTCTCATCAGATGTGACAAAAGTACCAATGCAGGATACTGCAATGCAACCTATTCAGGCACTTTTATTAGTAGGATAATACCCTTCTCTCCATAACGGTCTCTCCCTATCTCTCAATTGGGCTCCTGCTTTGTGATCCATGTACAAAAACTTGGAGTTTTGCTCAAATACACTATATAGAGATTCAAAGATACGGCTTCAGTCTAAATGTCTTCTGGCTATGCATAGCCAGGAGGAGTTTAGGCTGAAGCCGTATCTTTACCTCTCTATAAAGTGGCTTGGTTTGGTGTGCGGCAATTCTACCTTCTGTCTTCCAATCTGTTTAGGCTAGCTTGTAGACATGTGCAATGTGTTTCGTTATGACTTTGTTTTCGGATGCAATTCGGCATATTCGTTCTTTTGACGAATGCGTACGAAAACTAATTCTCAGAAAGAACGAAAATCTGAAAAAACATAAACCCAAAAGAACGAAAATCTGAAAGAACAAAAATCCGAAAATCCAAGTTTAACTAATCTATTACATTCGTATAATTTCATTTTTTGTATTTTGTTTTTTTCTGACTATTCATTTCTGACTATTCGTTATGCGTTAAAGAAATAATTGATGAATGCATTCGTATTTCTTTTGGATATATTCTGATTCATTTGATTTTCAGATGGGCAGTGTTAGTGTGTTATCTCTGGCCAATGAGCTTGTCCCTTATTCCCTTGTATGTTTTTCTGTGTCAGACTGCATTCCATCCAGAGTCCAGGCAGGGTGTGGTGGGCCAGTGGCACTGTTTTGTTGGATTTGTGAGTCTCTTGTGACACAGAGAGTGAGAGATAAATTATTGTGAATGCTTTCAAAGTTACAAATTATCCAAAGTAACAAATGCTGCATCTAAATGTAGCAATATTTCCAGGCATTGGGCCTGATATGGTTCTGCCATCGTTACCGGTAACACTTCCAACACATTTAAAGAGGTTGTAAACCGAGAAAAACATTTTTTTTCTTTACATCCTGAAAGAGAAAGACATAATGAGCTAGTATGCATCGCATACTAGCTCATTATAAAATACTTACCTTAGAACGAGCCCCCGCCACGCCGCTCGCTTACCTCTATGACGGGCGACCAGTCGCCCGTCTTCCGGGATCGCGGCATCCGGCCATCTGATTGGCCGGAGCCGCGGTGATGTCACTCCCGCGCACGCGCGCGGGAGCCGACGGTCACTGCACGGGGCTCTGAAGGAACGGCACGATCGGCCGTTCCTTCAGAGCGCATGCACCAGTGACGTCACTGGCTGCATGAAAGGTAAATATCTCCTAAACGGTACATGTTTAGGAGATATTTACAGTACCTATAGGTAAGCCTTATCATAGGCTTACCTATAGGTGGAAGTGTCAGAGGAGGGTTTACTTCCTCTTTAAGTTGAAAACCCAAGTGTGAGAACTGAGGCAATGACCATTCCGGCATCTTTGGTTTGTTTTGTTTATTTTGTAATGGGGATGGGAGAAGGGAATGAGTGGGATACTCCTCTGGCTCAACTAGGTTCAACTGGGACACTGTACAGAAAAATGCCAGTTAGCACTGTCTTGACGCCGGCTGAATGCTGGCCAACACTCCCTGGTGCTTGAAGATACTGTTCTGCTGAACTGTGCTGAAACTTCGATTTTAATACTCAGATTAACTCAGAAGATCCAGGACTGTAAGACATTTGACTCTTGACACTCTGTTTAGCTCAAAAGTCCGGTGAACAGCTCCCTCCAGTCCTTCACTGACTGAGGTAGCTCCTTGAAACTGCTTGTGCTGCTGCAACTCTTAACACTGTACACTGCACACTGTACACTTAACTCTTCAGGGCCCAAATACTTGCGCCACCTCTACACTTCAGGGTCCTCTCGTTAGGCACCCCCTCTAACACTTCAGGGTTCTTTCACTAGGCACCCCCTTGACACTAGCTGGCTCCCGGATCCCTGGGACCTTCACCAGAGTGGTCCCCTTTACACTTCAGGCAGACCCCCAGGGGCAATTCACAGTACTCACGAACTTAGCATGCTTTCCTGGAACTGAACCCCTCTATCTCCACTGGTCCTCGGCAGACTGAATCCTCTCTGCAGCTCAGCTCAGCTCTCTCTTTGGACTCTCAAGCAGCCACCCGAGACACACGTTCCTTCTGACAGGAGGAGAGACAGCTGTACCCTCGCTCCTGGGACTCTGCTTCCTGCCAAAGACACTGCGTCATGCGTTCCCCTCAAACTTATACTCACTCCCAGAATCCTCTTCGGCAGAATCTGCCTTCTGGAGTAGATACAGGCCCGAATGAGCCACTGATTGGGTTTCCTCCACTGCCCAATGAGAATCCTGTCATGGAGCCAGTGGGTAGACTCCCCTCTCAGCAGTCACATCTGGGAGACATGACAGCCAAGCTAAAAATCATGGCCCAGCTGTTAGGCAACCAAGACCCATTATGCTTTTACCTAGCACCTACCTTGTAGGGTGCTACATAAATGATTGAACCGGAGCGAATATGAATGCATCAGAAGTCAAGAATTATCTGAAGTAACGAAATCCACATCTAAATGAAGGGAACAGAACTAATATGAATGCATCTAAAGTTACGAATTATCCAAAGTAATGAATGCTGCATCTAAATGAATGGAACGTAACGAATACGAATGCATCCAAAGTAATGGATGCCAATCATAATGGATGATCCAATAAAGAAAAAAAAGAAAAAAAGAACTGAAAGGAAAATTAAACAAAACAAATTTTTCGGTGGTGCGCATGTCTACTAGCTTGTTTGAACAATGGCACCTGACCTGTGCTATGGACTGCAGGGGGAAGTTTTGCAGTGCTTTGAGCACAATGCTAATTTTTTTGTATATGGGTAACAATGCAGGTTCCCAATTGAAAGATAGAGTTATGGACAGAAGGGTAACACCCTATTATTAGAAGTGCCAAAATAGGTTTCATTGCAGCATCACCAGCTATTATTTTAAAGTGTACGCAAAGTCCAAACTTCATTTTTGGTTTTAGATAGAGTAAGGAATTGCTTAAACACAGATCTGTTTTTTTTTTTTTTAAACTGAACATACTTGAGAAAATGAACAGTAATATCTAACTGCTCAGTTGCACTCATACATGGGTTACTATATTTTTGGCATCCATCCCCAACAAAATAGAAAAAAACACCTGGGGGGAGCATTTTCCAGAAAAACGGGGGAGAGGGGATGTTTTGGATGCTTTGCATTTAAAGAAAATGTGAAGCAAAAGGTATATATAAAAATGGCAATGCCTCCACGTCCCTAAGGGCACTATTTTGGTGTCCTTTGATGTGGAGGCACTCTATTCCTCTATCCCACACTCTAAGGGTTTGGAAGTGATTCGAGGTTTGTTTGCCCAGAGCACAGCACACACTGAGAGAGAATTCCAGTTCGTTCTTGACCTGCTGGAATATATTTTATTTTATAATGTTTTTTCATTTGACAGTTCCCACTTCCTCCAGGTACAAGGCGTAGCGATGGGGACATGTTGTGCCCCATCCTACGCCAATTTGTACCTGGGGGAGTCCTCAGGTGGCTCCTCCATTCGGATGAGTTTTCCCATTTCTCGAAACATTTTCTTTTATGGTTACGTTATATTGATGACGTTTTTGTTTTATGGGATGGTCCCTCATGCCTGTTACAGAATTGCCTTTCAGCCATGAACGTCAACGAGTACAACCTGTCCTTTACGATGACACACAGTTATGACAACATTACTTTTTTAGATTTGCTCGTTGAATTGACACCCGAGGGCATGTTGACAAGCGATTTTTTCCACAAGCCCTCGGCTGGCAACACTATTTTGAGGGCGGACAGCTTTCACCCCAAACCACTAATAAATTCTATCCCCTACTCCCAATTTGTCAGATTATGCCAGGACTGCAGTGATGACATAAAATTTAAACGGGCAGCCTCTTAGTTGAGGGATCGCCTCCTGCAGCGAGGATTTTCCACAAATTGTCTACGCAAGGTCTTCAATAAGGCATTTGCAAAAGAGAGATCATCCTTACTTAAAAATACAAATAAAGAAGTTTTGAATACCAAACAGCCTTTGAGGTTTATCACAACCTATAATTCTCAACACAAGACATTAAGGAAGCATCTCTCAACCTTTTGGCATATACTTCAGGCGGACAAGAATATTGCACAACTTATACCCCCTGAACCACTGATAACCTTCAGGAGACCGCCATCTCTAAGGGATAAACTTGTATTGAGCGTTTTTACATCTCACAATTTCCTCATGGAGATACATTCTCAGAGGGGTACATACCCTTGTGGTGAATGCCAGTGGTGACCATATCTGAAAAATTCTAAACACTGTATTCTACCCAACGGAATTAAACATAGACCCAAACATCACGTTGACTGCTTAACAGTCGGCGTGATTTACTTACTAAGCTGCTCCTGTAAAGCCTTTTATGTAGGCAAAACAAAACGGGAGTTTTGGAGGAGAGTAAAGGAACATATTGCATCTGTAGAAATTGGGGATATCTACACGACATTGGGTAGGCATGTTGCCCAGTCACACAAGTATCACATTCCGACCTTGAGTTTTTGGGCCCTAGAGACCACACCACCTACACAAATAGAGAGGGGTGGCGATTGGAATAAGGTGCTTCTACAAAAAGAGGCAGGATGGATACACATTCTAAAAGCAACCACACCCCCCAGGCCTAAATGAAATAATAAGCTATAGGCCCTTTCTGGAAGGTTTTATGTTGGGCCGTTCAGAACACTTGATGTAGGATCAGATTTATACTTCCCATATATATCATTTATTTTTCCTTTTCTATTTTTATTAAAAAATTAATTTTTTTTTCCTTCAATTTTTTCATTTTTATTTATTTTATTTATCTTCTTTATTTTTTCTTCTTCTTCCTTTTGGTTCATTCTTTGTCCTTTTCCTTTTTTCTCCCCCTTTTCTCTACCTTTCACCCCCTTGTTTGCTTCACTTTTATTCCCATTTGTACAATTGTATGTTTATTGATGACCATACTGTGGATTCTCTATGTATTCATTGTAATGCAATGTGGCCTGGGATCCTTCTTGTGTGGGGTCCTATCTGGGTCCAACCCGGCACATGTAGCCCCCTTCTCTACCCCTGTGGGAGGTTGGGGGCTTGGCATTGGCATCTTCCTCCCATGGGATGAATGTCTTGCTTTGTCCGGCTTTCCCAAGCCAGATACATGTGTCAGCACAGCCTTTGCTTTTTCCCTCAGTGTTTTCCCCCATCCAAGATCCGGTCTGCGGGAGTCCCATGCCGAGGTTAGTGGAATGTTCACCTCCTCCCCGCCCGGCGGATGCTTTCTTGACTTCCGCCCCCTCGGCAGACATGGCAATCCTCCTCTGGACCAGGTGCCTCACTGGGTGAATCAGGCTGCGGGGGACAGATGGGGGTTGGCCCCCCCATCAGGGGGTTCTGGACAGGGGCGGTTCAGAATTCAGGGTGAGTGGGGATTGGTGTCTGAAATCAAGAAGGCGGGCTTATCCTCTATATATACCTGTGTGCCTGACCTGCATTTTCATTCCCCACTGGGTGTGGGGAGGTATGCAGTTGGCAGGTGAAAAAGAGGTAAGACTTTTTTCCATCAAGGAATTTTTTCCCTTTTGCTTGTTTTGAGCCAGTTGACTCACTACAATTTATATTTTTCTCTTTCTTTTTTCTTTTGTCTTTCTTTTTTCTCTTTTTTCGCATATATATATTTTTTTTTGCTCATATCCTGGTCTCCTTATATAGTCCATATCTATATTGAGGGACCTGCTGACCTGATTTTTCTTACCAGGTCTTGACCAAAAATTTTAACGTATAACAATAGAATCTAGGTAAAACCAAGTAATTATTTATATACATGAAATCTATAAAAAATAAAAAAATTTCCGCGCTAATATGATAAATAATTAATAAAAAGTTGATAAATATATATCAGCAGCCAACACAAAATCAACTAACAGTGACTCAAATTAACAATAAAACATAAAAGTGTAGCGCTAAGAGTATTGATGATCACAAAAATGATAAATAGTGTCCAAATAAATGGAAAAAACTACTAATCACAATGATGTGTATAACGAAGAGAAAAAGTGTCCAAATGAACAAGTCCCAATATAAATGATATAGAATGAGATCATAAATCCACGTGTACAATATTGCAAGAAGTGATTCGACCCGTGACACCCAGGGTATGTGAAGGAAGGGGACACCTCGGTGATGGGATATATTAAGCAGCTTACCAGATTTCCTTGGCTGCTCAACTTAATGAGTCAGCCTCTCCCAGCTGTTAATCAAGGTCGCTGAAGATCTGATGTTAAAGGGATGCTTAATCGATGCAAGTAGACCACCTCTTAAGAATCATGTAGCAGATCAATATAGGGTTCATACTCCTCAATATTTTTCTCCAGCATAAATGAATGTGTGGAAAGAAAAGAAAGCGAAGCCCATAGCGTAATCCCGTTTTAGAAATAATATTCCACTTTATTAAAAAAAATATATTACTCACATTTTCTCAAGAATAAAATAGCTTTATCAAATCGCTAGACAGGGGATGGAGGTGCGGCGTCCCGCGAACAATCCCAAGTAGCAAAGGATGATGAGGGCCGGCTAATTTCCAGGGGGCGTGTGGACGTTGCGTCTGGAGTCGCCAACGTTTCGTCTCAATAGACTTCGTCTGGGCGAAGTCTATTGAGACGAAACGTTGGCGACTCCAGACGCAACGTCCATACGCCCCCTGGAAATTAGCCGGCCTTCATCATCCTTTGCTACTTGGGATTGTTCGCGGGACGCCGCACCTCCATCCCCTGTCTAGCGATTTGATAAAGCTATTTTATTCTTGAGAAAATGTGAGTAATATATTTTTTTTAATAAAGTGGAATATTATTTCTAAAACGGGATTACGCTATGGGCTTCGCTTTCTTTTCTTTCCACACATTCATTTATGCTGGAGAAAAATATTGAGGAGTATGAACCCTATATTGATCTGCTACATGATTCTTAAGAGGTGGTCTACTTGCATCGATTAAGCATCCCTTTAACATCAGATCTTCAGCGACCTTGATTAACAGCTGGGAGAGGCTGACTCATTAAGTTGAGCAGCCAAGGAAATCTGGTAAGCTGCTTAATATATCCCATCACCGAGGTGTCCCCTTCCTTCACATACCCTGGGTGTCACGGGTCGAATCACTTCTTGCAATATTGTACACGTGGATTTATGATCTCATTCTATATCATTTATATTGGGACTTATTCATTTGGACACTTTTTCTCTTCGTTATACACATCATTGTGATTAGTAGTTTTTTCCATTTATTTGGACACTATTTATCATTTTTGTGATCATCAATACTCTTAGCGCTACACATACATGAAATCTAAACTTATTCATTTTTATACTTTTTTGGTTATTTTTCAGCATCCTTTTATCTTTATTTTTTATTTTTTAACTTTTACTTTTCATAATTATTCATTTATTGCTTATTTTTTTATTATTTTTTATTTTCTTCATTTATTTTTATTTCTTTATTTAATTTAATTTATTACTTATTTTTCATTTTTATATTTTTAATTTTTATTTATTTTTTTATTTTTTTTACATATTATTTAGTTTTTTTATGATTTTTTTAATGATTTTATTTTTTGATTACATTTTTCTCCTTTTTTTTTACTGCTAGTGAGACTCTTTCATATGGCCCTTTTTGCCATGTCCTCTTTTTTCTATCTCTCCTTTCTCCTCTTGCCAGGTCTGCCTCGGTCTCATTTCAGCCCCTGTCCTTGTGGTTCCCAGAAAAGAGCCCCCACCCTGATATGCCCCCGGGCTTTCTTGGATTATAAATAAAAAATTTACAGTACACCACCGATAGCTTTTTTGCTATACGTGTGGGTGGACCACACATATATGTAAGTTATTTACTTTCCTACTTAAGGTCTTTCCAGATATACTGTGGTTTCCTTCTTTATCTTTGATATAATGATATGTTCCATGTATTGTATATACAGATGCTTGTCAAAAGAATTGCGGACCAATACATAACCCCTGAAGAAGACTTACTTAAAGTTGAAACGCGTTGTGGTTTGTTGGAGATCCAACATTTCGTCATCTCAATCTGTTTCCAACAGTGTGTGGTATCTGGTGTGTGGTATCCATTGTCTGTACATATTTAACCACTTGCCTTCTGTGCACTTAAACACCCTTCCCATCCAGGCCAATTTTCAGCTTTCAGCGCTGTCACACTTTGAATGACAATTGCGCGGTCATGCTACAATGTACCCATTTGAAATTTTTATCATTTTTTTCACACAAATAGAGCTTTCTTTTGGTGGTATTTAATCATCTCTGGGTTTTTTATTTTTTACAAAAAAAAAGAATAAAGATAAAAAATTTTGAAAAAAAAAAAAAGTTTTTCTTATTTTCTGCGAGTATATTTTGAAAATAAATTTTTCTCCTTCACTGATGTGGGCTGATGAGGCGGCACTGATGGGCACTGATAGGCTGCACTGATGGGCACTGATGAGGTGGCACTTATGGGCACTGATGAGGTGGCACTTATGGGCACTGATGAGGAGGTACTAATATGCCGCACTGATGAGCACTGATAGGCGGCACTGATAGGCGGCACTGAGAGGCGGCACTGAGAGGCGGCACTGATGAGCACTGATAGGCGGCACTGCTGGGCACTGATAGGCGGCACTGCTGGGCACTGATAGGCGGCACTGCTGGGCACTGAGAGGCGGCACTGCGAGGTGGCACTGCTGGGCACTGACAGGTGGCACTGCTGGGCACTGAGAGGCGGCACTGATGGGCACTGAGAGGCGGCACTGATGGGCACTGGCGGATGGCATTGGACACTGACGGGTGGCACTGATGAGCGGCACTGATAGGGAGCACCATCAGTGCCCACACTCAGTGCCCATAGTGCTGCCAGTCAGTGCTCATCAGTGCCTAGATGAGCAGGCACTGATGGGCACTGACTAGCAGCACTATGGGCACTGATTGTGGGCATTGATGGGGGGCACTGTGGGCACTGATGGGGGGGCACTGTGTTTGTTTTTTTACCTTGCAGTAATCAGGGCACTGGTGATCGGTGCCCTGATTACATTGCTGTGTGTCCCCGGCGCTGTGAGGCTCCCCCTCCTTCCTCACACTGCAGGCTCCGTGTGAGGAAGGAGCGCCGGCGATGAGAGATGATCTCATATGTTTACATATGAGATCATCGCTCATTGGACGGCCAGATCACGTGGTGAATGGCCGCTGTGATTGGCCATTCACCACGATCTGTGATCGGCCGTGTCCAAGGGACACGGCCGACACAGATTTTCCCCGCAGCGCGCTCGCGGGAGCGCGCTGGGGGCGTGTCACTGGGAGGCCGTTTAAAAACGGCCTCCCGAAAATTCGAGTCCGCGCTGCAGCCGTATATAGGCTGTAGCGCGGACGGGGGGAGGTTAATATATGTACCTTTATATTTAAATGGTCTATACCAGTTTGCAAGAATGTTTTGTAAGTTTTTTTTGTATTACCATTATTAAGTTTGTCATTTTTATATATACCTTTTGCTTCACATTTTCTTCAAATACAAGGCATCCAAAACATCCCCTCTCCTCCGTTTTTCTGGAAAATCCTCCCACCAGGTGTTTTTTTCCAGGTTTTTCTGAGAAACTGAACAGATTTTGAATTTTAATTGCTTTTTAGAATTATATATAGATGATTTTTTGTCACTTTTATATCATGCCCCAGGTGTGATAGCTCTTCGAGTATTTATTTTGAGAACGCTCTGATTGGCGGAGCGAAACGCGTCAAGCCGTCCGAACACGTAGTACGTTATCTCCGGCTGCAACCTCTTCCGGCTTCCGGCTTCCGGTTACACGGGTGGAACGCACGGCCATTCGTTTGGCGTCCCGTGGGTTTGCTAAAGGCGGATTGATTCTTTATGTCTTGTAAGTGTATCTTTTTATTGCGTGGAAAATAAACCTTTTAGAACATACTGCACGATGATGGCCCTTTTCTTTTCATGATACTGGGGAGCATCACCTGGATATTTACCTGGATATAGAGGCACAGGAGATCCACAGCTTATATCCGTTGGTGATCCATAAGAGGCGGTTACCTTATACAACCAGTTTTTAAGGCGATATTACTCTCTGCTTCTGGTGAGTGTGGGACCGAGAGGGGAGCACTAACTCACAAGGACTGAGCACCGGCACTTTATCCATATACCTTGAGCACGGAGCACTTATAGTAGCACAAGAGACTTGCACTTTATTCAGTTTGGAAGATATTTATCGTTATGAACTTTATATTTATAATTACTTTTGATATATGATATGTCACACATATGAGTTTATTTATAATATTTATGCTGTTATATGTAGTGTAACACTATATTTATATACACAGCTGCACAGTTATTCGCACAAGCACTTTATGATGTTATTTATATATTAGCACAACTGATATTTATGTTTATGGTTTCGGTTTAAGCAGCGCAGGTACTTAGTTTTTCAGTATTGTTTGAAAGGTATCACCTTTTCTACCTAGCAGCAGCTTATGTATTTAATTTATTGATTTATTACTTAGTTATTGTTTATATTTTTATTTTTATTTATATTCACCGAACCGAGGTTTCCTAAGCGCAAGCCCCTCACACTCTAGATTACACACCAGTGGCTTCAACAGGGAAACATGAAACACGTTGGAGATCCGCATGCCAGGAGGAAGCGCAAGGGCATAGGCTACCGGGTTTACCCTGCGAAGCACTCGGAAGGGACCAACAAAGCGAGGCGCCAGCTTGGGAGTGGGCACTCGAAGGTTGAGGTTGCGGGTGGACAACCATACACGGTCTCCGGCCTGGTAGGAAGGAGCAGGCGCTCGTCTGCGATCAGCCTGGAGTCTATGGCGGCCAGGATCTGATTCGGAGGTATGACCAAAGTCGGAATCGACTCCTCCCTGGACAGGTCGGAGTACTGCCGTGATAAGGCATCCGCCCTGATGTTCTTGGAACCGGGTAGGTAGGAGACCACGTAATTAAAACGTGACAAGAACAGAGCCCATCTGGCCTGACGTGGTGTCAATCTCTTGGCCTCAGAAAGGTAGGTCAGATTCTTGTGGTCCGTCAGGATGAGGACCGGAACCACCGAACCCTCGAGCAAGTGCCTCCATTCTTTAAGGGCCTGCACGATGGCCAATAACTCCCTGTCACCAATCTGATAGTTGCACTCTGCGGAAGACAGTTTCCGGGAGTAAAACCCACAAGGAAGCAGAGGACCCTCTGGTGTTCTACGCTGAGACAGAAGGGCGCCTACTCCCGTCTCAGACGCATCCACCTCGAGGACAAAGGGCAACCCAGGGTTGGGATGCGACAGAATCGGAGCCGACACAAAGGCGGACTTTAGAGCCTCAAAAGCTCGGATGGCCTCGAGCGGCCAGACCTGGGAATTACTGCCCTTCCTGGTCAGATCCGTGAGAGGCTTGGCTAGCATGGAAAAGTCCCTGATGAACTTCCGATAATAATTGGCGAAGCCCAAAAAGCGCTGCAGGGAGCGAAGACCACTGGGCTGGGGCCACTGTAAGACAGCCGAAACCTACTCAGGATCCATGGAGAACCCCTCAGCGGAAATGATGTAACCTAAGAAGGTTACCTGGGATCGGTGAAATTCGCATTTCTCAAGCTTACCGAACAGCTTGTTCTCTCGTAACCGTTGCAACACTCGTCTGACTCATTCAGAATATACCAAGATGTCATCCAAATAGACCACCACACACTGCTGCAACAGGTCACGGAAAACATCGTTAATGAATTCCTGAAAGACTGCGGGCGCATTGCACAACCCAAAGGGCATAACCAAGGATTCATAATGACCGGTCCTGGTGTTAAACGCGGTCTTCCACTCATCGCCCGCCTTGATCCTTACAAGGTTATATGCCGCCCTCAGATCGAGTTTGGTAAAGACCGTGGCCCCTTTAAGGCGATCGAACAGCTCGGAAATCAAGGGTATCGGGTAAGCGTTCTTGATCGTGATGCGATTGAGACCCCTGTAATCGATGCAAGGCCTCAACTCACCGCCCCTCTTTTTCACAAAGAAAAATCCAGCCCCTGCCGGGGACGAGGATTTGCGAATGTGTCCGCGTGAAAGCGCCTCCTTCACGTACTCCTCCATGGCCTCATTCTCCGCTACCGACAGTGGATAGACCTTGCCACGAGGAGGAACGGCACCAGGTTGTAACTCGATGGCACAATCGTATGGGCGGTGCGGAGGTAGGGCAACCGCGCGCACCTTATCGAATACATCCCGGTACTCCTCGTATTCAGGAGGCAACAGAGAGTCCGAGGAAGTACACAGCAACTTGACAGGCCCATGGATGCAACTAGCCCCACACTGCGGTGACCACGAGAGGATCTCGGCCGATCTCCAATCGAAAGTCGGATTATGCTTCTGGAGCCAGAGGTACCCCAAGACCACCGAGTAGTGTGGAGACGAAATAACCTGGAAGCAGACCGACTCTCTGTGAACGGCACCAATGGCTATCCCCACTGGAAGGGTCTCATGAGTCACGTGTGGCGGCAGAAGGGGTCTGCCGTCTATCGCCTCAAGAGCCAGTTGAGAACCTCGGGCCTGCAGAGGAATGGAATTGGCGGCAGCGAACACACTATCAATGAACAAACCACCAGCACCAGAGTCCACCAACGCCTGGGTCGTCACAGAGCCCCCGACCCAGGAGAGGACAACAGTGATCAGTGGTTTGTCAACACGGGAAACCGGGGACGAGGAGACTCCCCCCAAGATCTGCCCCCGACAGGATCTCAGGTGCGAGCGTTTCCCGGACGGTTCGGACATGCCAACCGAAAATGCCCACCGAGACCACAGTACATGCATCGACCCTCGCGTCTTCGGAGTACCCTCTCCCCCTCGGACAGGCGAGCAAAGCCCAGCTGCATGGGTTCACCCCCAGCCAAGTCATCCCCAGGAGGCGTGGGAGGAGAGGGAGGCACGGGTGGGACAGCAAAGGTAGGCGCCAATCTGTTAGGAGGCCTCCGCAGACTCTCCTTAAAGGAAGGTCTCTCCCTGAGTCTGGTGTCAATCAAAATCAAGAAAGAAATAAGAGACTCGAGCTCCACTGGTAGGTCCTTAGCTGCAACCTCATCCTTCAAGGCATCCGAGAGACCATGAGAGAAAGCAGCGACCAGAGCCTCATTATTCCAGCCCACCTCTGCTGCCAGGGTACGAAACTCAATGGCATATTCAGCTACGGATCGTGAACCCTGTCTGATGGACATAAGGAGCTTCGCAGCAGAGGCAGCACGAGCCGGCACATCGAATACCCTCCGAAGAGAAGCAACAAAACCGGAAAACTCGGCAACCACCGGATTGTTGTTCTCCCATAAAGGGCTGGCCCAGGCCAAGGCCTTGTCCGAGAGCAGCGAAATTAAGAAGCCCACCTTTGATCTCTCAGTAGGAAAGGCATGTGGCAGCAACTCGAAATAAATGCCCACCTGGTTAAGGAAACCTCGGCACTGAGTTGGCTCTCCCCCAAAGCGCTGTGGAAGGGGGGCAGAACCGGTCATACCCCGAAACACCGCAGGCGCAACAACAGGTGTCGGGGTAGACTCTGGCGCAACAACCGGAGCGGCAGTAGGAGCGGGCCCAGGAGCGACAACCGACCCATCGGCAACGGGAGCGAAATGAGCCGTGCGTTCAAGCAGGGTTTGCAACGCCACGGCGAACCGACCCAACAGGTGATCCTGCTGATCAAGTCTGGCAACCAGCGTGGGTAGCGAGGATGGCCCTGTACCGTCAGAATTCATGGCTTGGTCCTGGTGTTACGGAACCATGAACCAGACGTACAACAACAGATAAGTGAAAATAAGAAGGCTTTATTGAAAATCAAGCTGTAAAGCAAAAGTCCAAACGGATGGCGAAACCGAGGCAGAGTCCTTGCGAAGCCAGAGGTCAGGAACCAGGAGGGTAGTCAGACGAAGCCAGGATCAGGAACCAGCAGGGTAGTCAGACGAAGCCAGGATCAGGAACCAGCAGGGTAGTCAGACAAAGCCAGGATCAGGAACCAGCAGGGTAGTCAGACGAAGCCAGGATCAGGGACCAGAAGCAGCAGCAGTCTTAGAAGCATGTGAACACAGGAGGACCAAGCAAGGAACTGAAGCCACAGACCTCCTATATATATGAGCTAGGCATCCAGCTCCTCCCAGTGGGAAGGAGGAGCCGCAGGGTGGGAGGCTACAAGAAACCCAGAAACCAAGATGGCCGCCAGCACATGTCAAACGAAGGAGAACAGCAAGAAGGTAAGACCATGACACTCACAGAAGTCATTAGAAGCTGCAGAAAGTCAGATAAAGCCTGCCTAATTTTCTGGCAGAAGATGTTAAGCATCAGCTAGTCCCCCCCGCCCCCTCCCTCCTGCATGACTGTTCTTAACCCACCCCTTTCAATCATTGGATTTCAGTTCCATAACCACTTACGGACCGCCCACCGCAGATTTACGTTGGTATTTTGATGTTAAAATAGCAGATAACTGCCATAACCCCGGTATTTTTGTAAAATGCGGGCGGTCCGCTTCAACATAAGGGTGGTCCCCACGACGAATTTACAGCGGGATCACCCACATGGGTGGCAGGAGAGGTGCCCCCTCCCTTCCTGTCGCTTCCCAGTCATTTTCCCTGCTTACTGGACCCACCGGTAGCGGGGATAATGATCCGGTCTGCCCTCCCCTCAGGCAGGAAGTCGAGTGAGGGCAAGATGGCCCTCACTCGACTCTATGGCCTTGGAGGACCGGAGCGACGTCATACAATACTTCCTAGATCGGATTTAAAGAGCCCATTTTTTTTCATCATGAAAAAAAAATGATTTTTTTTCTATTTTAGTGTAGATGTGAGATTTTTGAGCCCAGATCTCACATTAAAGAGGTCCTGTCATGCTTATTTCTATTACAAGGGATGTTTACATTCCTTGTAATAGGAATAAAAGTGATCAAAAATTAAAAAAAAAACAGTGTAAAAATAAAAGATAAATAAATAGAAAAAAAAAATTAAAGCGTCCCCTCCCCGCATAAACAAACACATAAGCGAGTTGTGCCCACATATGTAAATGGTGTTTAGACCACACATGTGAGGTATCGCCGCAATCATTAGAGTGAGAGCAATAATTTGAGCCCAAGACCTCCTCTGTAAGGCTCCATGTACACAGGGCATCGTAAATGGCTGTTTAGGAGCAGTTGGGTGTTTTTTTTCAGAAGCCCCTGAACCCACCTCCATGTTATCTTATCTGTCCATGTGCACAGGGTTGATTACAGTCATCTGCAGGCAGTTGAGTGACATGTGTGACATGAGGAGGCGGGGTATCCTGATGATGTCACCGGGCAGCCATGCCCACAATGGCTATATAACAAGCTGCAGAGCCCGGAGACCGGCATAATCACCGGAGACATCGTCTGAGGAGGACCGGAGGAAGAAGAAGAGCCGAGGGCAAAAGAGCAGAAGAGCTGACAGCAAAAGAGTAGAAGACCAGAGCGGAGAAGACCGGATAAAGATTTTTAATAAACTTTCCAAAACGTCTCCTGTCGTTATTTACATACACTGCCTTTTATGGGGTGAATGGGTAGGAGTACAGTGTACCCCATACCCATTCACATAGGGAGGGGGTCCGGGATCTGGGGGGCCACACTTGTTAAAGGGGGGCTCCCAGATACCGAGAAGCCCCCTGCCCGCAGACCCCCACAACCACCGGCCAGGGTTGTGGGGATGAGGCCCTTGTCCTCATCAACATGGGGGCAAGGTGCTTTGGGGTGGGGGGTGCAGAGCTCCTCCTGCCCCAAAGCACCAACACCCCCCCATGTTGAGGCCTGGTATGGTCCGGGGGGGGGGACTTAATTAATTTAAAAAAACAGAATTTTTTCCAAAAATATTGGGTTTGTAAGACTGCGCAAATACGGTGTGATAAAAAATATTGCAATGATCTCCATTTTATTCTCTAGGGTCTCAAATATATATACAGGAAGGTCTGTTTGCAAATGCATTCTGCCTAGTAACATCCGCTCATCCAGAATGACATCTGCATATTAAGGCATTTTGATATTTGCATAACTCCTCCCAAATGCCATCCCACGGGTTGCATCAGAGCTAATGGCTCCTGGGAGGAGTACTAAAGCCTTGTACACACAGGTTGAATGTCGGCCGGCATCAGCTGGTTCAATAGAAACCGGCCAACATTCAGCCTGTGTGTATAGCAGCCGGTCCGACAGAAGCCAGCTGTTCACCCGGCTTCTGTCGAAGGCTCATAACCTTTGTATAAAATGGTCTGCCAACCGGCTCCCGATCAGCGCTCTCAGCCAATGGCATTGCATAGAGAAACAAAGAGCGATTAATTCACTGGGCAAGGCTGGCCCAAGTCATTGTGCTGCCTGGGACCAAGAATGAAATGCTGCGCCTCGCCACCCAAAATAGAAATTTACACCCAACAAAAGGCCCCCCACATCCATTATTTTATATAAATATAACATTTAGAAAATATTATTTATACTATTATCTGCATTCATAACTCACCACAGGACCGGTCCACCCAAAAAACCCACTGTCTGTCCTCAGTCCTCCTGTCACTCCTGTGTCTGGCGTGCCCACTGCCGTAGAAGATCCAGCCTGCCCTGCGTGAAATGGAGTGTGCTGATGTTTAACGTCATTGTGCACAGCACAATCACATGAAGGATGTTCCCTGGAGGAGACTCATAATCATCAGTTTGCACTATGGGCAGCAGTATGGTATAGGGAAATACCGCCCTTAATACGCTTCAAACTGATGACACACAAAACTGCTGAATAAAAAATTTTGGGAGTCAATTTGCTGCCCCTCTCCAAGTTCTGCCTGGGTCCAATGGACCCATGGTAGGGCCGGCCCTGTCACTGGGCCTCAAAAAAGGTATCAAATAAAAATGGAAAGGTTTTATTTAAAAATGTAATTATCCTGATGATGAAGAGGGGGTAGTAATTTATCCAATTCCTCTCCTACAGCTGTGAACAAGACAATCATACTATAACCAATAAAACAAGACACACTGAGCCCGATTTAGTCTTCAGAAATTCTGTAAAAGTAAAGGCCCGTACACACGTACCGATCGTCGGCATACAAACGTCGGTGGACGAAGGATCTGCCGATTGTACGCGTGTTAGTATGGTGCCTCCGACAGATGTCTGCGCACAATCCGCGGACAAAAGTCTTTCGTGCAAACATGAAAATATTTGTATGCCGACACCAGAACGGACGATTGTTCGCCTGTCAGTACACAATTCGGCCGACAGACCGCAGATTTGCAAGACTGGGCATGCTCAGAAAATAGAAAACACAGGGAAAGTTAACCATTACATGACATCACTTCTGCAGTCGGCGGACAAAATTCTTGTGCTGTCCTTGTGCTGTCTTTGCACTTTTCAGCAGACACCGACATCCCGGGGAGAAAAGAGGAACATTTGTAAGCCGACCATCGGTACGTGTGTACGGGGCTTAAGCTTACACTTCATTTATATTTTTAAAGAATGATGCTTAACATATGCAATAAAATAGAATCAGGTTTTTCTAGAAGTGCTTGTTTTTTTCAGACTTACTATAAACCATTTAGGAAAATATTAATTAAATTGTTTATTTTCTGTTAAATAATCTATTTCCCACAATTGGGAACAGTCTATCAGTCTGAAAACACTATATTCTTCTTTTCCAGTTTGATTGTAATAAAGTAAGAGATTGAGGTTTTCTGCCAAAATATCTATGCCACCAAAATATAGTTTTCTGTGTATAATCAAATTTTATGACACTTATATTCAGCAAAGCAATCAGGCCAAGAATAAAATGTTTCTTAAACATGTTAAGTTGCCAAAGATAAAATGCTATTAAAATAACCTAATGTACTGTTTATGCTGAAACCTTAAGCTGCAACAACGTTAAAATTTATTTGACGTACATTCCAACAATCCCTCATTTGTCAGGACTCCAAAGAGGAGGTGCTAAGTAAACTGGGGGACATTTTTGACCAAATTATGGTACAGTTGCGTACTTTCCAGTGTTCATAAATCTCACAATATTTATTCTATCACGGCCAATCAACCTAATTTGAATATTTGTTAATTTTGTATCTTAAATTAGAACTTTACTCTCCCAATCAACACTGAATATTTTTAATCTTTGTGCTCCTAGCATTAGTAAAGAGATAGGAAATTATATCATATTTACTTGTTTTGAACTTTTTTTTTAAATTTCTTTAGTTACTTCCTGGTTTTATGCCTAGGCAAATGAGGCCATACATCCCAGGAGTTTTCAGGAGGGGAGGAGAGGAGGAGGGGTTTTCTGAGCTAAGCACACTCTCCTACATGCATACTTGAGCTAAGGGCAGAAAGTAAATTACTACATGAATTATTTGCCCTTACTCAAGATGGCCACGACCAGAAATCCTAGGGAGTGTTTTTCAAAGCAATTTCTCAGCAAAATAAGGCATGGAGACATGAATCGATGAGGGAGTTTGCTTTGAATAATAAAAATGAGTTAACCACTTGTCGACTGCCTAACGACTATCTACGTCGGCAGTCAGTCCCTCACAGACAAAGTGACGTACTACTACGTCGCTAGCCTGTGAGGCTCTAGGGAGGGAGCGAGCGTGCGCCGCCAGAGCCGCGCTCCCGCTCGCTCACGGTTCCCCCCCCCCCCACGCGCGTGTGAGCGGCGGTCCCGATGTCCGCTGCTCACTCATGATCGTCGGTTACACCGGGAGAAAGGCAGGCGGCTAATGTAAACAAAGCCGCCTGTCATTCTCCCTTGTGTAACAGCAGAGATCATATGGTCCTGCTATGTAGGATCGTAGATCTCTGCTGTTACATGAAAAGCCACATCCAATCACAGTTAGAAGCACGCCCCTAGGGACACACTTAACCTCTCTTTCTCCAATAAAGTTAACCCCTTCCCTGCTAGTGTATAGCACTCATTACTGTAGTAATGTCACTGGTACCCCCAAAAGTGTCAAAAATGTCAGTCAAGGGTCCGATCTGTCTGCTGCAATGTCGCAGTCCCGCAAAAAAAATCGCAGATCGCCGCCATTACTCGTTAAAAAAAAAACAATAAAAATGACAAAAATCTTTCCCTTAGTTAGTAAACGCAATAACTTTTGCACAAACCAATCAAAATACGCTTTTTACGATTTTTTTTTACCAAACATATGTAGCAGAAAACAAATTGGCCTAAAATGTTAAAAAATTTTGATTTTTACATTTTTTTGGGGGGGAATTTCATATAAAAAAATGTGAAAAATATTGTTATTTTTGCAAAATTGTGGCTCTTTTTTTGTTTATAGCGCATGATCAAAAAATCGCACAGGTGATCAAATACCACCAAAAGAAAGCTCTGTTTGTGGGGAAAAAAAAGACATCAATTTCATTTGGGTTCAGCATCGCATGACCGCGCAATTGTCCGTTAAAATCACGCAGTGCCGAATCGCAAAACAGGCCACCTATCAGTGCCCATCAGTGCGGCACAATGACTTGGTCAGGTAGGGGGTAAAATCTTACGGGGCTTAAGTGGTTAAATAGCTTTTTTGGTTTGTGGTGCTCAAATGCAGTTTAAATTCATCCAAAAAAAACCGCCTGCAACAAAAACGCCCAGGTGTGTTGTTGCAGGCGTTTTTTTTTGGGCATTTTTGGGCATCTTTGGAGGCAGGCATAACATCTGAACTTCTGTATAGGGGTATGTATACACACACACTTATATGTATGTATACACATACACACATATAGGTGTGATAGGAGCAAAGCCCTATGCCTGCAAATAATTTAATTAGCGCAGGCATAGGGTTCTGCTACTTTCGCACCTATATATGTGTATGTGTATATATACATACATGTGTGTGTGTATATATACCCCTACACAGAAGTTCAGATGTCATGCCTGCCTCCAAAGACGTCCACAAAAAAGCCCAATAAACGCCTGCTACAAAAACGGCCAGGTGTGAAATTAGCGAAGCCACTATCCTGCTCTACTGCAATTATAATAGAAACAATCTTTTTTCTATAGCGGTCACCCTGACATGGAAGGGTTTGGTCACCCTGCCATAGCAGTCAGAGTCAGTTAACCCTACACTACACTACGGTCCCCCTGACACTTAACACTTTCCCTACAGAAACTAGATTATTAAATCTAACTATAGTTGAAAATAGTACCCTAACTACACTAGATATCCCTTTCCTCACACTAATAATTGCTAAATGACACTTTGAAGAATGAGTAACAGAACTGCTTCCACTCTCTTCTACATCCCTGTATTACAATGCTAGAGATTTGGCGGGGCTATGTTATATACTGGGGGGCGTATTCACTACTGACTGGCCTCTGGACCCCCTAGTCACTCCAATCACATTCCTAGCATCCTCCTGCCCCCTCAATTGGCTTTTACTGATGGTTCTGGTCCAATCACGGGCTTTTAAAGCCCAGTTCCTGTCCCATTGCATTTTGGTCGGTTCTGGTTGCCGAACTCCAAACTTTTTCAGCAAAAAGTTCGGAATTCGCCGAATTTCGAACAGTCAATGTTCGGGTCGAACCGATGGTCGACCCGAACCGTTCGATCATCCCTAGCACAGACCCCATCAGGTAAATGTTAATTTACATCTGATGTTTTAACATTATCTAATGTTACTAAAATGTATAATGAGCATGTTGTGTGGTTCCCTTTGGTCTTTGGGGCTATCCTGTATCCCCTTGTGCAGATTATTAGGGACAGCTTCTAAAAAATGAATATTCCCAGAGGACGCTTCCATGGGGTTTCCTTATATGACTGACTATAAAGGACTTCCATAGGTGAGGAGAATAGAAAAAGTTTTATTGTTTATTTTTGTACTCTGCATAACTGAGCCTTAATGGCGATTGTCTTAGGATACTTTATGTCCACTTTGTTTGTACATTAAAGTGGAGTACACACTATAAGAAAATCGGGCGAACAATTGTCCGATTTTCCTCGTTGTTTCACAGCAAATCAGAACCGATGAACGAATATTTGTATGAAAATTCTTGTACGACAAAGACTTTTTTTGTGTAGTTTATTGTTTCTGATCATGTGCAGTCTTTCTTTTCTGATTTTTCTTGTACAAAAATCATACGAAAATTGTACACATTAACCACTTGCCTTCTGTGCACTTAAACACCCTTCCCATCCAGGCCAATTTTCAGCTTTCAGCGCTGTCACACTTTGAATGACAATTGCGCGGTCATGCTACACTGTACCCATATGAAATTTTTTATCATTTTTTTCACACAAATAGAGCTTTCTTTTGGTGGTATTTAATCATCTCTGGGTTTTTTATTTTTTACAAAAAAAAAGAATAAAGACAAAAAATTTTGAAAAAAAAAAAAAGTTTTTCTTATTTTCTGCGAGTAAATTTTGAAAATAAATTTTTCTCCTTCACTGATGTGCGCTGATGAGACGGCACTGATGGGCACTGATAGGCTGCACTGATGGGCACTGATGAGGTGGCACTTATGGGCACTGATGAGGTGGCACTTATGGGCACTGATGAGGAGGTACTAATATGCCGCACTGATGAGCACTGAGAGGCGGCACTGAGAGGCAGCACTGAGAGGCGGCACTGATGAGCACTGATAGGCGGCACTGCTGGGCACTGTTAGGCGGCACTGCTGGGCACTGAGAGGCGGCACTGCTGGGCACTGAGAGGTGGCACTGCTGGGCACTGACAGGTGGCACTGCTGGGCACTGAGAGGCGGCACTGATGGGCACTGATAGGCGGCACTGATGGGCACTGGCGGATGGCACTGGACACTGACGGGTGGCACTGATGAGCGGCACTGATGGGCAGCACCATCAGTGCCCACACTCAGTGCCCATAGTGCTGCCAGTCAGTGCTCATCAGTGCCTAGATGAGCAGGCACTGATGGGCACTGACTAGCAGCACTATGGGCACTGATTGTGGGCATTGATGGGGGGCACTGATGGCGGGCACTGTGGGCACTGATGTGGGGGCACTGTGTGTGTGTTTTTACCTTTTAGTAATCAGGGCACTGGTGATCGGTGCCCTGATTACATTGCTGTGTGTCCCCAGCGGCTGTCGGCTCCCCCTCCTTCCTCACACTGCAGGCTCCGTGTGAGGAAGGAGCGCCGGCGATGAGAGATGATCTCATATGTTTACATATGAGATCATCGCTCATTGGACGGCCAGATCACGTGGTGAATGGCCGCTGTGATTGGCCATTCACCACGATCTGTGATCGGCTGTGTCCAAGGGACACGGCCGACACAGATTTTCCCCGCAGCGCGCTCGCGGGAGCGCGCTGGGGGCGTGTCACTGGGAGGCCGTTTAAAAACGGCCTCCCGAAAATTCGAGTCCGCGCTGCAGCCGTATATAGGCTGTAGCGCGGACGGGGGGTGGTTAAACAAAAATTGTTTGTTTTTTCCTGTATGAGAAACATTTTGGAGTTTGTCCCTTTGAGAATTTTCATACGAAAATTCTGAATCAGCTGTAGAAAGTTATGTACACACTATATGAAAATCGTATGAAAATTCTTTGGACGAAAATGTTCGCCCGATTTTCTTATAGTGTGTACAAGCCTTAATTCCTCTTAAGCTCTTCTTTGTACTTACAGCAGGCATAGGCTCAGACTCTTTGGACTAATCATGTCATTAATGTTTTACTGTTCTGGGTGCTTTAGATTATGTTTATTATAAAATATGAAATTTTTTCTAATAAAATATGTTCTAAAAGTGTTCTAACAAGGTATAGGACATTTTAATTCGACACATGGCAGCTGTTGTTCCTTTTCTTTGGAAAGGACATTTTTTGCACTATAAACAAAAAAAAGAGGGACAATTTTGAAAAAAAAAAAACAATATTTTTCACATTCTGTTATATAACATTCCCCCCCAAAAATGTAAAAATCAAAATTTTTTAACATTTTAGGCCAATTTGTTTTCTGCTACATATTTTTGGTAAAAAAAATTGCAATAAGCGTATTTTGATTGGTTTGCTCAAAAGTTATTGCGTTTACTAACTATGGGAAAGATTTATATCACTTTTTACTAGTAATGGTGGCGATCTGCGATTTTTGCAGGACTGCGACATTGCGGCGGACAGATCGGACCCCTAACTGACATTTTTTACACTTTTGGGGGTATCAGTGACATTACTACAGTAATCAGTGCTAAAAATATGCACTGTTACTGTAATAATGCCATTGGCAGGGAAAGAGTTAACTCTGTGGGTGATCAAGGGGTTAAATGTAAGCCTAGGGGAGTGATTCTAACTGTGGGGGTTGGGCTTTTGAAATGAACATAAAGACATGCGATCCTATGCCGGATCGCTTGGTCTCTGTGATCATGTCAGGGAGAATGACAGACGGCTGTGTTTACATCAGCTGTCCGTCCTTCTCTGTCGGTGGGGGGGGGGGGGGGGGGGGGAGAGATCGCCGGTGTCAGGTGGCCATCGGAGTCGCCTGGCAGAAATCTTAAGGTGTGATAATAACTTGATGTGAGAGTAATAAATAACATTATATATATAACAGACCCATCACATCAAGTCCACACACCCTGTTAGGATAGATGCCACCTGCAGCCAAGTTGCTTAAAAGTTTTTGATCTGGCTGATGATTGTTCTCTTCTTTCATATACAGTTTGTTGGTACTTTTTGTTTTTATTTATTTTTGAATTCCAAAGCAGAATGTGTGGATTGTGAAATGATGAGTTCCTTTTCCTTGTAAGTGCAGTGGTAAACTGCTGCTTTACTGCATGGTATTGTTATCATTTAATATGAAATATATTATACTGTCAGATGGAAACTAAGGACTTGTGTTATCTTGCTAAAACTAACAACAGCACAAGCAATGAGAAATTATTATATTGCTAGGAAAAGGTTGTATTTTTGAAACATAAAACTGGAAATTTTGCACAAACAGCATGATAGAAAAAACAAGCCAATATATTTCATGCAAGGTGGACCCAATAACATTTGTGCATTACGTGCCATTTAATGCAGTATATTTTAGTGCTTTATGTGCTGTTTAATGCAGTATATTTTTGTGTGTTACTGCACCTTTAATGCAGTATATTTCTGTGCATTACTGCACATTTAACGCAGTATATTTCAGTGCGTTACTGCACAATTAACACAGTATATTTCTGTGATTTACTGCACCTTTAACACAGTATATTTCTGTGCGTTAGTGCACGTTTATTGCAGTATATTTCTGTGAATTAGTATACGTTTAATGCAGTATATTTCTGCGCGTTATGCACGTTCGACACATTATATTTCTGTGCATTACAGCACGTTTAACGCAGTATATTTCAGTGCGTTACTGCACAATTAACACAGTATATTTCTGTGATTTACTGCACCTTTAAAACAGTATATTTCTGTGCGTTAGTGCACGTTTATTGCAGTATATTTCTGTGCATTAGTGCACGTTTAATGCAGTATATTTCAGTGCGTTACTGCACGTTTAACACAGTATATTTCTGTGCGTTACTGCACATTTAACGAAGTATATTTCTGTGCATTAGTGCATGTTTAACGCAGTATATTTCTGTGCATTAGTGAACGTTTAACGCAGTAAATTTCAGTGCATTACTGCACATTCAACACAGTAAATTTCTGTGCGTTACATGCTGTTTACCGTAGTATATTTCTGTGCGTTACTGCACCTTTAACTCAGTATATTTCTGTGCGTTACTGCACGTTTAACGCAGTATATTTCAGTGTGTTATGTGCTGTTTGCCACAGTATATTTCTGTGCGTTACATGCCATTTAACGTAGTATATTTCAGTGCATTAGTGCACATTTAACACAGTATATTTCAGTGTGTTACGTGCCGTTTAACGCAGTATATTTCTGTGTGTTAGGCCACATTTAACATAGTATATTTAAGTGCATTATGTGCTGTTTAACGTAATATATTTCTGTGCATTACTACACCTTTAGTGCAGTATAATTCTGTGCGTTACTGCATGCTTAACAGAGTATATTTCAGTGTGTTACTGCACAATTAACACAGTATATTTCTGTGCATTAGTGCACATTCAATGCAGTATATTTCAGTGCATTACTGCACGTTTAACGCAGTATATTTCTGTACATTACTGCACGTTTAACGCAGTATATTTCAGTGTGTTACTGCATGCTTATTGCAGTATATTTCTGTGCATTAGTGCACATTTAATGCAGTATATTTCAGTGCGTTACTGCACGTTTAATGCAGTACATTTCAGTGCGTTACTGCACGTTTAACGCAGTATATTTCTATGCGGTAGTGCACGTTTAACGCAGTATATTTCAGTGCGCTACTGCACGTTTATTGCAGTATATTTCTGTGCGTTAGTGCACATTTAACACAGTACATTTCTGTGCGTAACTGCACATTTAACAGAGTATATTTCTGTGCGTTAGTGCACATTTAACGCAGTATATTTCTTTGCATTAGTGTATGTTTAACGCAGTATATTTCAGTGCGTTAGTGCACGTTTAGTGCAGTATATTTCTGTGCATTAGTGCAGTGTTCCTGCAGTATATTGTAGTGTGTCGGTGGAATGTGTCTGTATAGTGAGTACTCAGGTTAAAGGGCTCCATTATCTATTGATTAAAGTGCATCCACGTACATATTTTAACATCTTTATTACAGGTAAAGGTGACATGGAGCCAGAAAACAGAAAGAATGGCTTGTGCATTGTGGTGAAGCAGAACCAACAAGGAAGTAAAGACCCAAAAGTATGCACTATGATAGAGTGAAAGAAAAGCCGAGGAGAACCCCTGAGAAAGAAACAGAGAAAAGGAAAGAAGGGGCCAAGGCAAGCACCCTAGAGTCCCTGGGTAGAACGAAAAAGATCCACTGAAATTCAGAGAATGCCACAAAAAAGAAGTGGCGAAGACAAGCCCCAAACTCCAGAATGTGCGCCACATACATACCAAAAAGCCGCCAAGCGATGTGCCCCCAGTGTCACGCTAGTGTGCTGAAAGGATCTTCTGATGGGCGGTGAATGCTGATAGCAGAAACCACCCCATGAGATACCTGGAACACACTGGTGGTAGAACAATGCAGCCGGCGTAGTGGCACCAAGATATGACATCAAGCACCGTCATGGGGCATGGCGCAGCGGTAACCTCCACCCGATCCCCCGTGCTGATGGGGGCAGAGGGAAGAAGGGAGTAGGGATGATCGAACTTTTCAAAAGTTCAGTTCGGCCAGAACATCCGAACTTCCCGAAAGTTCGGCCCGGATTTCAGAACCCCATTGAAATGAATGGGACCCGAACTTCGGTAATCAAAAAACACCATTTTGAAGTCCTAAAACCCAATAAATGCCCCTAAAAAGTGCCTAGGGTTCTGGGTCATACCCCAGGGACTATTAATCACACAAAAAAAGTTCTTAAAAAGTGTCATTTTTGATAGAGAGCCAATTATTGAAAAAAAAAAAAAAAAATTCTTTAGATTTATTATCTGGGGGGTCTAAAAAGTGTACCTGTGAAGTTTCAGCTCTGTAGCATGTCCGGAACTAGAAAAAAAGATAGTTTGTACTAGGTCACTTATAGAACAGGTTAGTGGCTTCTCGCTTTTCACACCTTGCCGGTTTAGTAGCAAGCGTTTTTTTGGGCATTTTTTGGGGTCTTTTCAGGCAGGCAAAACATCTGAACTTGTGTATACGGGTATATATACCACTTCACAGTCAGCAGGCACATTTCCAGCCAATCAGCATACCTCCCTCCCACACCCTCCCACCTCCTATAAATAAGCAAGGGCAGCATCCATCTTAGATCATTCTGAAGCAGTGTGTGTTAGTGAGAGCAGGGAGAGCTGCTGCTGCTGCTGTTAAGCTAGGGACAGTTAGTCTTGCAGTGTTCTTGGTCCACTACTGCTGTAAGGACAGCATCCTGACAGCACCCCAAAAAGCCCTTCTAAGGGCTGGTATTTGTGTAATTTTTTATATATATATATATATATATATATATATATATATATATATATATATATATATATATATATATATATATATATATCTATCTAGTGTCCCCAAAAGCCCTTTTAAGGGCTGGTAATTGAGGATTTTTTTATTTATTTATATATATATATATATATATATATATATATATATATATATATAGTGTCCACAAAAGCCCTTTTAAGGGCTGGTAATTGAGGATTTTTTTTATTTATTTATATATATATATATATATATATATATATATATAGATATATATATATATATATATATATATATATATATATATCTAGTGTCCCCAAAAGCCCTTTTAAGGGCTGGTAATTGAGTTTTTCCTTTATATATATATATATATATATATATATATATATATATATATCTATTGTACACTGCAGTTGCCTGCCCGCTGTGTGTGAGAGGCCACAGACCCACCACAGACTGTACTGTGTGCACACCACACTCGGTGGCACAGGCACAGTACCTTGCATTTTAAAAAATATTTTTTTTTCCTCTGTCATAATTGCAGTGAGTGCTGTGTCAGGTCCACAGAGTGCACTGTACCCACTGCAGTGCACTGCCCACCACTGATATATATACGGTGGCACAGCATCTTGTTGCAATTTGAAAAGAAAATATTTTTTATTATTGCAGTTGCCTGGGCTGCCAGTGACTGTCAGGTCCACAGAGTGTACTGTGCCCACTGCAGTGCCACTGCGTGCCCACCCACCACTGATATATAAGGTGGCACAGCAGCTTGCAAAGTAAAAAAATATATATTTTTTTTATAATTGCAGTTGCCTGGGTGCCAGTGACTGTCAGGTCCACAGAGAGTGTACTGTGCCACTGCCCACCCACCACTGATATATAAGGTGGCACAGCAGCTTGCAAAGTAAAAAAATATATATTTTGTTTATAATTGCAGTTGCCTGGGTGCCAGTGACTGTCAGGTCCACAGAGAGTGTACTGTGCCACTGCCCACCCACCACTGATATATAAGGTGGCACAGCAGCTTGCAAAGTAAAAAAATATATATTTTTTTATAATTGCAGTTGCCTGGGTGCCAGTGACTGTCAGGCCCACAGAGTGTACTGTACCCACTGCCCAACACTCCTATAGGGTGGCACAGCACCTTGCACTCATAGTACAACACATTAAAAAAAAATGACAGGCAGAGGCAGGCCACACCGCAAGGGCCGTCGTGGTCGTGGTGCTGTGATTTCCTTAGGCCGTAGAATAATGCCCAGTGTTCAGAGGCCACCACAGACCCTGAACTCAAAAAATTCTGAGGACATAGTTGACTGGCTTACACAGGACACCCAATCGTCTACAGCTTCCGCTCGGAACCTTAATGCACCATCCTCCTCCAGCTCAGCTTCGGGCACCTCTCAATTTACCACTCGCCAGCCCGCCGGCACCACCACCAACACTAGCACCACAGCCGCTTCACTTGATCCGTCAGAGGAGTTATTTTCACATCAGTTGGAAGAAACAAGTGATGCGCAACTATTAGTGCCAGAGGATGTAGATAACGGGGATATGTCTTGGTCAGGGAGCATTATACACATGGGCGTACATTGTGATGATGATGTTGTACCTGCTGCTGCTGCCGCCTTTGCTGAGTTGTCAAGTGAAGCGGCTGATGATGACGAGGTCATCGCAAGGAGCTAGTGGCGCAGTCAGACAGCATGTAGATTCGGCACCCGGGGACAGCCAGACAGCACGCCAATCAACGCAAGCTGTTTCCACCACCAGAATGCCGTCCTTGCAAAGCTCAGCAGTGTGGCATTTTTTTTGTGTGTCTGCCTCTGATATCAGCGATGCCATTTGTAACCTGTGCCAAAAGAAACTGAGTCGTGGGAAGTCCAACACCCACCTAGGTACAACTGCTTTGCGAAGGCACATGATCTCACATCACAAACGCCTATGGGATCAACACATGAGTAAAAGCAGCACACAAACTGAAAGCCACCATCCTCCTCCTGGTCCAGCATCTTCAGCCACGTCAACCACTGCTGTCCTCCATGCCCCCTATCAACAACCCGCCCCTCCGCCTCTCACCTTCAGCAGTTCCTGCTCACCTGCCCACAGTCAGGTGTCTGTCAAGGAAATGTTTGAGCATAAGAAGCCAATCTCAGAGAGTCACCCCCTTGCCCGGCGTCTGACAGCTGGCTTGTCGGAACTCTTAGCCCGCCAGCTTTTACCATACAAGCTGGTGGAGTCTGAGGCCTTCAAAAAATTTGTCGCTATTGGCACACCACAGTGGAAGGTACCCGGCCGAAATTATTTTTCACAAAAGGCAATCCCCAACCTGTACTCTATTGTGGAAAAGGAAATCATGTCACGTCTGGCACACAGTGTTGGGGCAAGGGTCCATCTGACCACTGATAGCTGGTCTGCAAAGCACAGTCAGGACAGGTATATCACTTACACTGCGCATTGGGTAAACCTGCTGGCGATTGCCAAGCATGGAATGCGTGGCTCTGCTGCAGAGGAGTTGGTGACACCGCCACGACTTGCAGGCAGGCCTGCTGCCACCTCCTCTACTCCTCCTACTCCATCCTCTTTGCTAACCTCCTTGGCTGAGTCCTCTTCTGCTGTTGCGTCTTGCTCCACACCAACTGCACCCCCTCAGCTCCCCAGGGGCTATTCCACATGCCGGATACGACAGTGTCACGCTGTCTTGGGGTTGACTTGCCTGAAAGCAGAGAGTCACACCGGACCAGCACTACTGTTCGCCCTGAACGCACAGGTGGATCAGTGGCTGACCCCGCACCAACTGGAGATCGGCAAAGTGGTGTGTGACAACGGAAGCAATTTGTTGGCGGCATTGAATTTGGGCAAGTTGACACATGTGCCGTGCATGGCACATGTGTTGAATCTGATTGTGCAACGCTTTGTGCAGAAGTACCCAGGCTTACAGGATGTCCTCAAGCAGGCCAGGAAGGCGTGTGGCCATTTCAGGTGTTCCTACACGGCCATGGCGCACTTTGCAGATATTCAGCGGCGAAACAACATGCCAGTGAGGCGCTTGATTTGCGACAGCCCGACACGTTGTAATTCAACACTGCTAATGTTCGACCGCCTGCTCCAACAAGAAAAAGCGGTCAACGAGTATTTGTATGACCGGGGTGCTAGGACAGCCTCTGCGGAGCTGGGTATTTTTTTGCCACGTTACTGGACGCTCATGCGCAATGCCTGTAGGCTCATGCGTCCTTTTGAGGAGGTGACAAACCTAGTCAGTCGCACCGAAGGCACCATCAGCGACATCATCCCATATGTTTTTTTCCTGGAGCGTGCCCTGCGAAGAGTGCTGGATCAGGCCGTAGATGAGCGTGAAGAGGAAGAGGAAGAGTTGTGGTCACCATCACCACCACCAGAAACAGCCTTACCCTCGCTTGCTGGACCTGCGGCAACACTGGAAGAGGAGTCTGAGGAAGAGGAGTCAGAGGAGGAATGTGGCTTTGAGGAGGAGGAACACCAACCACAGCAGGCATCCCAGGGTGCTCGTTGTCACCTATCTGGTACCCGTGGTGTTGTACGTGGCTGGGGGGAAGAACACACCTTCAATGACATCAGTGAGGACTAGGAATTGGACATGAGTAGCTCGGCATCCAACCTTGTGCAAATGGGGTCTTTCATGCTGTCATGCCTGTTGAGGGACCCTCGTATAAAAAGGCTGAAGGAGAACGACCTGTACTGGGTGGCCACGCTACTAGACCCCCGGTATAAGCAGAAAGTCTCTGATATGTTACCCAATTACCGGCAGTCGCAAAGGATGCAGCAGCTACAAAATAAGTTGAAAAGTATGCTTTACACAGCATATAAGGGTGATGTCACAAAACAACGGGAATCCAACAGGGGAAGAGGTGAAAGTAATCCTCCTCCTACCACCACAACCACGCCGGCAAGGACAGGACGCTTTACAGACGTCTTGTTGATGGAGGACATGCAGAGCTTTTTTAGTCCTACGCATCGCCACAGCCCTTCGGGGTCCACCCTCAGAGAACGACTCGACCGACAGGTAGCAGACTACCTTGCCTTAACTGCAGATATCGACACTCTGAGGAGCGATGAACCCCTTGACTACTGGGTGTGCAGGCTTGACCTGTGGCCTGAGCTATCCCAATTTGCCATTGAACTTCTGGCCTGCCCCGCTTCAAGTGTGCTGTCAGAAAGGACCTTCAGCGCAGCAGGAGGTATTGTCACTGAGAAGCGAAGTCGCCTAGGTCAAAAAAGTCTTGATTACCTCACGTTTATTAAGATGAATGAGGCATGGATCCCGAAAGGGACTGACAGTGGGGGATGCATTTGACTAAAAAAGGCCTGGTGATGACTGAGATGCCTTGGGCTAAAAATGGTCCACACGCTGCTGTATTTAATCATTCTCTGCATGCCGGATGACTTACGTGACGTCTCCGCCACCAACTACGGTTCAAGCCGCAATGTTTTAGTGCACTTTCTGCCTTGAAAACCTCAATTTTTCAGGCCGCTGCTACAGCAAAAAAACAAAAAAAAAGGCACATACATGTGTCAATTCCCCTTTGTGATCGTTACCTTGTCGTGGTGAAGGGGTTTGCGTATCACAATGAAGCGATCACCTCTAGGAGTGTGTTGGCACACCCCAGATGATAAGGTCGTTGCTTCATTGTGAACAGACCAAAAGCGATCTGCGGGATAATTTTTCATAGAAAAAACATTCATTTTCTTTCATTCTTTCTGCTGAGCTGGGTATTTTTTGGCCGCGTTACTGAATGCTCATGAACAATGGCTGTAGGCTCAAGCCTCCTTTTGCGGAGGTGACAAACCTGGTGGTCAGTCGAACCCAAGGCAACATCATCGACCTCATCCCATATGCGTTTTTTCTGGAGCGTGCCCTGCGAAGAGTACTGGATCAGGCTGTAGATGAGCATGAAGAGGAAGAGTTGTGGTCCCCATCACCACCAGAAGCAGCCTTGTCGTTGTCAATTGCTGGACCTGTGGCAACGCAGAGAGAGGAGTCTGAAGAAGAGAAGTCAGAGGAGGAAGGTGGCTTTGAGGAGGTGGAATACCAGTCACAGCAGGCGTCCCAGGGGGCTTGTTGTTACCTTTCAGGGACCCTTGGTGTTGTACGTGGCTGGGTGGAGGAAGAGACCTTCAATGATGTCAGTGAGGACAAGGAACGGGACATGGCTAGCTTGGTATCCAACCTTGTGCATATGGGGAGTTTGCGGTTGTGCAAATGGACTGACTGACTGTTAAACGGGGAGTTTGGTCTGTCAGAGTTTGGTCTGTCACTGTGAAGCGGGCGACGGGCGTAACCCTTACACTACTTGACCGATAAAACATCATACCTGATCGTATTCACACACTGGATGTTTTAAAGCATGTTATTCCAAACAATTTAGGAATGTTAGGTGATTTCTGCCCTTTATGGATCAAAACCCGACTCTGCGTCAACTACGTAATTTTCCATGGGAGTTTTGCCATGGATCCCCCTCCGGCATGCCACAGTCCAGGTGTTAGTCCCCTTGAAACAACTTTTCCATCACTATTGTGGCCAGAAAGAGTCCCTGTGTGTTTTAAAATTCGCCTGCCTATTGAAGTCTATGGCGGTTCGCCCGGTTCGCCGGTTCGCGAACATTTGCGGTCACGAAATTTTAGGTTCGTGACATCACTAGTCACTGGTACCCCCAAAAATGTCAAATGTCAGTCAAGGGTTCGATCTGTCCTCCACAATGTTGCAGTCCCGCAAAAAAAAAATCGCAGATCGCTGCCATTACTCGTTTAAAAAAAAAACACCAAAAATGACAGAAATCTTTCCCTTAGTTAGTAAATGCAATAACTTTTGCTCAAAAGAATCAAAATACGCTTATTGTGATTTTTTTTTACCAAACATAGGTAGCAGAAAACAAATTGGCCAAAAATTTTAAAAAAATTTGATTTTTACCTTTTTTTTTTGGGGGGGGGGGGGGAATTTCATATAAAAAAATGTGAAAAATATTGTTATTTTTTCAAAATCTACGCTCTTTTTTTGTTTATAGCGCAAAAAGTAAAAATCGCACAGGTGATCAAATACCACCAAAAGAAAGCTCTGTTTATGGGAAAAAAAGGACGTAAATTTTGTTTGGGTATGGCGTCGCACGACCTCGCAATTGTCAGTTAAATTCGCACAGTGCCGAATCGCAAAAAGTGGCCTGGACGTAAGACAGCAAAATCCTCCGGTGGTAAAGTGGTTAAGCTGCTTTTCTCATGTAAGGAGAAAAGGCATCCAAAGGAGCGCAGTGTGCATGAAGCTTTAGTTGTCACTGGAGCAAAAGTGTCCCTTTTTGAAGATTTCTACCCTACTCCTGTTCTTTTAACAATGTTAGGATTCAGATTTGCCATTACTCTCTGTCACAGAGGTAATCAGAACAATAAAAACCTGAAATGCATTCTGATAGCTCACAACTCCATTGGAAACCAAAAAAAAAAGTTCCCTTTTATTA